>NW_024081546.1:0-179671 GCF_003009895.1 Hyaena hyaena
GGAGGTTTTTCTGTTTCGGACTCTCTCCTTTTCCCCTCTCACTCCCCGTAGAGGGTAGTGGGCGATCGCCTCCCACCCTGGAGTCTCCGATCCCGGCCCGATTTTATCTTCCCCGGTTCGCACTCACATTAGAAGACTCTCTCAGTGGATTCTGCGTCCTTTTTCTCCCAATCTCTAAGGTTTTGTAAGGTTTCCAATGGCTTCAGATCTTTTTTGTGTGATGTATGGTCGCGAGTGCAAGTACGGAGCTCCTTACATCTCAGCCATCTTGCCCTCTCTCCCATGTGTCTCTTTTAATGATAGCTTAATCTACTTCAATAGCCATTATGCTGCATTCCACAGTTTAGAACTAGCATTTGATTTTCCTTCTGGGCTTTGTTCATTCATTCAACACATCTTTAGTGGGTTACTGCTATTTGCTGAGCATACATATGAATGATGCCACTCATTGTCTACCACAGAATTCCCGTTGCTTCATTTATTGAGTGAATCCATATTGAGATGTATTTTTCTTTTTCACATATAAAACACTGAGGCAGTGTCCTCCAAAAAAGGTAGTTTGCATAGAATTATCTGAGTTATTCTCTTTAATTAGATATTTTTTCTTTTGATTTTAACATTATGAGTGGTTTGAATAATCTACAATCTATCTTACTGTATGATTAAAAGTGATGGTTTGGAAACCTTGGAAATAAGAAGCAAATATTTCTGTATGTCAGAACACACACACACAAAAATCTAGAAATTGCCCAGCCAAGTCATGAATGCAATGCGTAATCAGGTTCTACCTCTATTACATCAACAAATTTTTGAGATTGTGCAGTTTAATCTCAATTAGATAACTGTTGGTATTCTATTTTATTATTGTTGTTGTTATTTATTGAGAGGATAGCAGAAAAATAAAAATCACTAATACTGGATATGAACATTCTTTTCTCAATAAAAAAATAAAGATAAATTAATAAAGAAACAAAGAAGTAAATAAGGATAACATTTGGAGGAATAAAAAGCCTTTAAAACAGCATATGCTCCAGAATTGAGAAAGGGTAAAAGTTCTAAACATGTTACTAATTTTAGGTACAGTCATTTACATTTCTACTTGAAAGCTTTAAAAAATATATCATTTTGCTTGAATTTTCTAATTCACGCCAGGAATTAAGTAAGCTAGAGTTATTCATCTTTTCAATGACATTGATAAAAAAATCTTTATCACTGAAATATTCATCATTATAAAACATAGGATACTTTCTTTAGTGTGATAAAGAATGACGGAGCATATGAATAGATGACTGATTGTAATAGGAATGACTAATGTAGCATCTAGTTAAAGTATCTGAGAACATATTTTACTAACACTAGAAGACAACCTTTAAAAATACATGTGATTTACTTCATTGGCATAAATCTTGCTACAGGTATGGAACATATCTCTGTTGTGAAATATCATTTACAGTTAAATTGTGTGATCCTCTGAAAGTGAGGTAAAACATTGTTAGTAATCTGGGATTGGTTGTTAGATATGACAAATGGTACATATGTCATAGATTGAAAAAGATCTTGATTAATTGAAGAGTAAACTTTACTTGTAAATAGGGTAATTTTATATGTCTTTTCTTGGTTATAATAAAGATGTCCTAAGCTAATGAAATGCCTCACCCTAGTTCTAAAATTGAGCACTGGAAAACAAAAATCAGGTAAGTACTGTCATTATGATGAATTTAGAAATTGTGATTCCATTATCGGAGAATTTAAAAGATAGAAGAAATGAGTTTTGATATCAATACCTAATGAAAGAATATATTTATGCATTTTAATAACCAAAAGTAGAAAAATATAATATTTTAGCCATTTAAAAGGCTGCTAATATCACTAAGTATAATACAGGGAGAAGGACTATATAATCATCTTTAGTTTTCTGAGTCATTGTAAAATGACTATTAAATGCCTTCTCTGTGCCCATCACTACCACAGACAACAAACCAATCATTATTCCTAATAAATCTGTGCTGGTCTTGAGAGCCAGGCAAACAAAAATGGTAAACCTTGGTGAGTTTAAAGAGTGTAATCGCTTTTTCTAAGTAGATAATCAACTTCCAATTACAAGGAAATTTAGAATTAAATTTAGAAACATTTAAGTAAACAAGAGTGTCTGGGTGGCATGGTCAGTTAAGCACCTGACTCTTGATTTCAGCTTAGGTCATGATCTCAAGTCGTGATCTCATGATCATGAGATCAAGCCCCATGTCAAGCTCTGAGCTCACAGCATGGAGCCTGCTTGGGATTCTTTCTCCCTCTCTGCCCCTCCTGCACAGACACAAGTGGTGTCTCTCTCTCTTTCTCTCAAAATAAATAAACAGTAGGAAAAAAAAAGTTTATGGGGTGCCTGGGTGGCTAAGTTGGTTGGGCATCTGACTTCGGCACAGGTCATGGTCTCATGGTCTGTGGTTTTGAGCCCCACATCTATCTGGCTCTGTGCTGATAGCTCAGAGCCTGGAGCCTGCTTGGGATTCTGTGTCTCCATCTCTCTCTCTCTCTGCTTCTCCCCTGCTTGTGCTGTCTCTCTCTCTCTCTCAAAAACAAATAAACATTAAAAATTAAAAATGGGAAAGGAAAGTTTAAGTAAATAATACTCATAGTATTGATATTTCTGAAATAATTGATATTTAAAATATCTGTAATGTTTAGCAAAGTCAGCTTATTAAAGAAAAAAATCACAATTCAAAATAATTTAAATTTCAACTTAAAATAAATAATTCCAAATTTGATTTCGCCTTCAATCCTAAGTTGAAATGTTACTAAATTTCTATACAATATTTAAACATTCCAGAAGACTTTAGATCACCTGGGTGTTGGGGTTGTTGAAGAGTACATAATTTGATGTGGGAGATGAGCATGTAAGCAGATCATTAAATGCAAATTTGTAATATTGAAAGAATTTCTTGTTGCCAATTTCTATAAATATTTATTTTGCTCTCCATTTTATGTATTGATAGTTTAATTTGGCGCATGGTTAATTGAAGGGATGTTGACATATTTGCTATAGTATATTATAGCCCTTATTTTAAATAAAAGAAGCTTTATGAAAACATATATTTGATAGGAGTACTTCTGGGATGAATATAGTGGTATAAAATCAACATTTCTTTTTCTATTTCTTATTCACAAGAAAAATGAGAAGCTAATTTCAAGAACAGCCAAAATCCAGACCCTGTCCCAAAGGGGATTATTGCTGCCAAAAGCTGTGAAGTTATCATGGGGCGTGGAGAAACTAGAATTAAGACACAGAATAAAACTTATCAAGATGACTCATATGAAACAGTCATTATACTGTAATTAAAGATGAGTGGCATACCATGAACCAAAAAATCCCTATTTTTTTTGTTGTTGTTTTTATATACCGGTTAATTACAAGGTCTTCTCTGGACACATTGTGCAAGAGGCAATGGATGCCAGGTAAGTATCACTAATCTGCATATCCTTCCTTCCTCCACATCCCTTCCTCACATCCTTTGTTTCTAGAGAGGATGACACTTTTGTTCTGCATCAACAGGACAGTTTTGCCTTCTGTGACAAGATTTGGCTAATGGGAGGTAGTAGGGTCTCTAATGGAAGGGCAAGAGAGAGGTTGGGCATTTATTATCTTCACCTTCTTTCTAATAGACTACCTGAATACACTACTTGACAAAAGTGGCTTTTGTCAGAAACTCCACTTCCCCAAGTTTCCCTCTCCTCTTAGGCACAGAGGTGTTCTTGCTAGCCCTACATTTCCATATCTATTCTTATCGATCCCTCTGAATAACGTCACACCCTTATATTTACTTCATACCTATTTGAGCATTCCATCATTTCCTTTCAATCTTCAATGATTCTGGAATTTATAACATCCTAAAACTAGGAGTTAGGAATTGAGATGGTCATATATTGGAGGAGTAGTGTCTTTGAGGAATGGGATTAAGACACTGTGGTGGACCCAGATGAGGCTGAGAATCCCTAATTATCTCCGAATACTACTTATTGAGAAAAGCATGTCCTAGCTCCGATCTAAGTTTTTCTCTGCATAAATAAATTCTAATGGCATTACCTGGGACACTTGTCTCACAAAGGATGTCAGTTGCCCTTAGTACCTACTCATCTTTCAGCCACTATAAAAATTAAATTTCAACATAGATCACATTGAGAACAAAGAACTTAGACAGAAGATGTCTGTATTTTGAAAGAATTGCAGAACCCTACCAATTTGTGGTGGCAGGATACTGAAGATCAAGTCGGAGAATTGATGTTAAGATTATTAGGCTAACAAAGAAGAAGAAAAGTCTTGTCCTAATGAAATGAGACTTAATGCATTGACTTAAAAAATTGTGAGTTACATTAATAGTCTCTAAGCTGGTTAATTCAAGCTAGATTCAACCATGAGGGTCTAATTTATGCTCAGGAATATCCTGTCCAACTATAATCTATAACAAGGTATGAAATACTTTTCCTTCAGCATTGAGAAATGTTGAAGAAACTAAGAAATGCATTGGGGGAGTGGAAGAAGGAAGGACACTATTATCTCTGTAAATCTCTGGGTTTATTTTTGTTCTTTCTAGGCAAGAGCTGATTATGGGAGATGTTTAATGGTATGGGTTCCTTGCTTTCAATGGAAATAATGAGCATTCTGAGCAGTAGGAGCCAGTTGGTAGCACTTAACCTTCAGAGAGCCCAGTAGAATAAATGGTGGATGAAATTACCATAACTAGGCCACAGGGACAGATTAGTAATCAGAATGTTTTGATCAACAGAGAATTGTGGAGAAGACTAATTGATTTCAGGGTCTTCAGGATTGGAACAGATGGAGAGACTACAAAAATGCTCTTTCAAATACATAATTAGAAAAATTCTTGATTTAGGAGAGCCTGGGTGGCTTAGTCGGTTAAGCGTCCGACTTTCGCTTAGGTCATGATCTCGCGGTTCGTGGGTTCGGGCCCGCGTCGGGCTCTGTGCTGACTGCCAGCGCAGAGACTGGAGCCTATTTCAGAGTCTGTGTCTCCCTCTCTCTCTGACCCTCCCCTGCTCACACTGTCTCTCTCTCTCCTAGAAATAAATAAAAATATTAAAAAGAAAGAAAGACAAATTCTTGATTTGGTTGGAAGAATTGTAATGCAAGTCAACACTCTTGAATGCATTCACACACACACACACACACACACACACACACACACATCTTCAATAAGTTAAGAATATATGAATATATTCTCAGTAGGTAGAAAACAAACAAACAAATATTATCTATTCATCCCCCAAAGCCAGTGTTGTTTTAGTGAGTAAGCACAAGTATCACACCCACTAGAGTCAGATCAAGACAAGAAAGTGCAATATGAGCCAATTAAGTAACATGTATTGAAATTACTAGGCAATATATTTAGAGCAGAGAAAAAGTGAGAAATATGAAATGTGGGTAAAGATTGTTTTTAATTCTGCAGAAGATATGACTATATTCTTAAAACCTGAAAAGACCAAACAAATTTCTGTTACAAAAGAAGAGAATGCATGAAATAATAATACAAAAATAATATAATCACTATATTAATATGCACAACAGCCATAGTAGAAAAATTTATTTCAAAGTAATGGAAATATTATATATCAAATAATAAGTACAAAATGAATCTACCTGAAGACATTATTAAGGAATGTAAAAGTACACTTGAATAAATGTAAAGGCATTTGGTAGACATTCACAGTGGAAAATATTTTATTTTCCTTTAGTAAATTCACACACGAAGGTGATGTCAATAAAAATATCAGCAGGGAAGCCGTATCACCAGGATGGCAGTATAGGTTGTTCCTGACTTCGCTGTCTATCACAAGAACAACTAACAACTACTTAAGAATAAGACACCACTGAGAGAATTCTAGAACACAGGGATGAAGCTAAGCACTCCTTGCACCACAGAAACCAAGAAAGAATTCATTTGAAGGGTAAGAGAAGCAGCTATGTGTTGACCTCATTGCCCCTCCCTCAGGGACAGCATAGCGCCATGCTGAGATATCTCCACTGAGACTCTCATTTCTCCTCCCCTCTCTTTGTGGGAGCCCCTACTCTGATCTCATACTACACGGGTTGTAGGGAATTCTCTGGGGCTTAACCACTCGGAATCTGTGATGGAGAAAGGGAATTGGACTTACCACAACCAGCACACAGATCTTGGCAGATTTGGTTTATATCTGGGATGCTCAAGCAGTGATCCCAACCAGTGGTTCTGCTCACCTGCAGAAACAAGTTGGGATGCACTCTGACCTGAGAACACTGTGGAGGGCAGATCTACCTGCCACGGAACCTCAAAGATGGAGTTTTGCTGCCCTAGAGCTGGTTTGGCTACACCCAGGTAAGAAGTTGAATCATAGCCCTGCTTCCTGTGTAAGTGTCTTCCAGCCCCATCTGACCAAAAGGACTGGAGACAACTCCTAGAGGCAGGGCAGCCCCATGGCTGCACTGAGAGGCAGACACGCAGATCTGATTGCCTGAAGAGCAAAGCCAGTATTGGGAGTGGAGTGTTCCTGTGCTATGCACAGGCAGGGGTACTGGTTCATCGCCAAGGCTCAGGGTAGCTCCCAGCCCCTCCCAGTCAGAAAGCCTGCTCAGAAAACTGAGAGTAGCCTGGACTGACCACCTCCTTCTCCACCAGCAGGGGACATTATCCCATTAGCTTTGGAGAGTCCTCAAACCCATCTGATCAGAAGACAACTTCGGGAAGCCATGGTGCCCAGAGGAAGTGGGCAGAGCCCCTAGTTCACAGAGCAAAGCTGGTAGCTCTATTTAGTACAGGAGCTTGTGGTGTGGCTCAGCTTGAGTTAAGACAACAAAGAGCTTTACTGGCTATAGAGCTGTTTCTCCCACTGCTCCTGGACAGGAAATCCAACTCCTAGCTCCACTTAACCTGTGAATACAACCTTCAGCCATTCTTACCATGAAACAGAATCAGAGCACATGGGAAGCTGCATAGCTCATTCAACAACTCTGCACAAAGAACAGAAAGCACTTGAACAGAGAGCACAGCCATGGCTTTCACCATCTGCAGAGCAAAGACAGTGGTGTCTCCTAAGCAGGGAACTCAGTGCACACCCTGGCCTGATTTGGGTTCCCAAAAACGAGATATACAGGCCCTGGATCTTGTACTACTGCCTTCCTAGGACAAGAAGCTAAGCCATTGTCCCATTTACTATTAATATAATACCCAGTCCTGACAATCTAGTAAGCCTAACCAGAGAATTCAGGAAAGCATGGATCCCATCTTACAGCCTCATTCAGGTAGGAAACCAAGCCATCAATCCTATCCAACTTTTCTCAGTCAGTGGTGCCTCCTCCCCCACTCCATCCTGAATTTAGTTGCTTAGTGCCAAAATAGACCATAATAATAGTCCCCACCTTAGAGAATCCCAAGCAGGCTCTGTGCTGTCACAGAGCCCCATGTGGGGCTCAAACTCACAAACCATGAGATCGTGACCTGAGCTGAGATCAAGGGGCAGATGCTTAACCAACAGAGCTACCCAGGCACTGCAAAGAAACACTTTATTTTTAATATATTATATATATGTACAATATAGCAATGTATTAAGCATGCATCAATAAGTGGATAATGTACAACCACAAATCTTCATGGCTTAAAATAGCAATTGTATTTTCCTTATACTTCAGGGATCAGGAATTTGGGAAAGGATTTGCTGTGCCTCTTGGGGTCTCTCTCTGGGCTTCTAATGGAGGTAAACCAGATGGATGCTGAATGACCTTTTCTGAACTAACTTCAGAAATTAGTTACAAATGTGTCACTAAAGTCAGCCCAGATTTGATGAAGGGGGTTGGTTATAGACCCCAACTCTTGATGGAAGGAGTTTTAAAGTATTTACAGATATGTTTTAAAATTGTCACATACTGTATATAAGGAAGTGGAATTCTTTCCTACCTATATTTAGGGAAAAGAACAAGGTACACAGCATAGAAATGGCACCGTGACCCCATGTTTAATGGGGGGATCTAAATATACATATGTTTACATGTATACAAATTATCTGTAGCTCTGTACAAAGGAAATGAATAGCAATCAATACCTTGGAAATGGATGGAACAGTCAAGAGACAGGTTTTGGAAACATGTTACTCTAATCTGTAATATTCTTCATGCAGTTTGTAAACTTTATCATTTTCAAAAATTCAATGAAAAAGAAATTAAAACAATTTTGTAAAGTGTAAATAAATAGAGATGTAGTAGCCTATATTAGGTATACAATAATGTTTGATATGCTGTGCTTAAAAAGAGCATTTATTAAGAAGGCCATTTTTGTTATTTGGGTTTTAATTTATATACAGCATAATTCGTATCTTTTAAGTGTTACAGTAAGATGAATATTAAAGCAGGTATACAACAATGAAACCACTATGTGGATTATAGAAAAAAGATGATTTTTGTTATCTCATTTGGTTATGAGGTGCAATCCATTGCTTTTTCCCACTTTCCACACTATGGAGGAAACTACTATTTTTATTTATTTCATTCTAGCTTCTAGCTGGTGTACCTACTTTGGACATTCCTATAAATGCACTTACATAATAGGATTTCTTTTGACTAGCATAATGGTTTTGATTCATCCATGTAATTGCATGAATCAGTAGTTTGTTTCTACCTGTGACTGAGTAGAAATCCGTTTGCTAAATATTCCACCATTTTTAGCCATTCTATTGGTGGACAGGATATTTCTAAATTTTTAGCCTTTTTATTAAAGTTAAAAATACCCTAAATTAATTATGAGTGTGCACATACATTTTTCAATGTTCTGGGAAGATAGATTGATAAATAGAATTAATTAAAATTGTGTTCATTATTTAAAATGCCATTTGTAACTTTTTAAAGTTTTAAAGTTTTAAAGGGACTTTTTAAAATGCCATTTAGTTTCTAAAGGATTATTCGATGTTCCCTTCTACTTGCAGTGTACGAGAATGCCAATTAAGAATAATTATGAAGTTAATAAAATTTGAGAAAAATATTTGGCCACTTAAGACCACATTGCTATTATCTGTATAATAGAAGTAATAATACATAAAGTATTTCCCACATAAGTTAAAAATGTTTCTTTTTAGGGGTGTCTAGGGGCTCCATAGGTTAAGCATGTGACTCTTGACTTTGACTCAGGTCATGATCTCCAGGTTCGCCACCTGTGGGTTCCAGCCTCTGGTGAGACTCTGGGCTGACAGCGTGGAGCCGGCTTGGGATTCTCTCTCTCCCTCTCTCTCTGCCCACCCCCCACTTGGGCCTGTGCATGTTTTTGAACTCTTTCACAGTTAAATAAATAAATAACTTAAAAAAAGAATATTTCTTTTTCTTCTTTCTTTTTTCCTTCCTGCCATCTAGGCATCCGGGTGAAAATACATCACACATTAGGTAAGCTTATATGTCCGATTTGTTTACTTCTCCCAGGTAAAAATGATGAACTAACAAAGTAGATAAGCTTTCTAATCTCTAAGAATCATTAGTAAGCTTGTTAAAAATGATTATTTCCGGTCCATTGGGACTCACCTACCAATTGTTAGTCACAGAGGAAGCCCAAATCATCTGATGCACATTATCTATTTCTTACTTTCAGAAACACTTGAAAATGTAATCATTTACAAATTTCAATCTAATAATCAGATGGCATTTGGAATGTGTGTGAGTTTATAATTAGAAAATTTTCAAAACTAAGACTAGTGATTGTACACAATTTAAGAATAGTAAGAAAAAAAGCCTTTATTTTCTGCTTGATAGAGAATAGTTCCATTATTCCTAAAACATCACAGGATTTTTTATGATCAGATTCATTTACATGCATTTATCTAAAATTTGTTTGTAGCTAGTGTGCAGAATTAATACAATGGAACATTGCATTGTCGATTCTAACTTGTTCAGTATTTAATAGATACCAACACATAATAAGAGGTTTACAATCTAGTACAGAAGCCACTGGGTAAAAAAGCATGAGGGATTTTTTTTTTACTTTTATAACAACCTTATAATATTTTATTTTGATGAAGTTTAGGCTGATATTAAAAGCTAAAATTCCTGGTAAGCATCTGACTCTTGATTTTAGCTCAGGTCATGAGCTCACGATTCGGGAGTTCGAACCCTGCATCAGGCTCTATGCTGATAGCTCAGAACCTGAAGCCTGCTTCAGATTCTGTGTCTCCCGATCTCTGACACTCCCCACTTATTCTCTGTCTCTGTCTCTGTCTCTCTCAAAAAAAAAAAAAAAAACATAAAAAAAGTTAAAATGAAAATAAGTGGATTTTTTCTTTGCCTCCCAAATGAACATGGACTCATAACAGAATCAGATCTAAGACATGAGAAAACTTCTCATCAATAAATTGAATTTGGATTGCATGCTTGTGGCTCTCAAAACCTTACAAAACTGACCTTGAAAGCAAGATTTTTTTTGCTTATATGTCATTATTTAGAAATTGTTATTTTCATGCCTTTATAATACCTGCTTATATGATTGAAAAAGTTACAAGCTGAATTTTGACATGAAAGATACTGAAAGGAAAGGTTGTGGGGAGGAGCCTGATAATGCATCATGGGCCGCAAGGAATCATTGTTTAGCAAACTTGCTAACAATTACTGGTGTATTTCCTAGTAATTCAGAAAACAAAACCTGTGGTGGGCCTCCAGGAGAAAATCGTAATTGTTGACACATCGGTCTAGCAGCAAGGGGAAAAATTGCACTATCATATGCCCTTGTATATGATAATTGATTAACACACATCTGCTGAAAGGAAGGAAGGAAAAAAATTCAGGAGGCAAGGAGGATGGGAGGGAGGAGGGAAAGATAAAGTCAAACTTATTTTTGTATTAAAACATTATTCCTTTCAATATGAAAATATTGAGAAGTTTAAAAAATATATAGAAATGTTTTGGCTCCAATTAATTGTTATCTTAAGAATCTTCTGCATTCAAAGTATATTTCCTTTTTTTAATTTTTATGTTTATTTACTTGTGTGTGTGTGAGAGAGAGAGAGAGAGAGAGAGCAACTAGGGGCAGGCAGACAGAGAGAGAGGGAGGCACAGAATTGGAAGCAGGCTCCAGACTCCCAGCTGTCAGCACAGAGCCTAATGCTGGCCTCAAACCCATGAATTGTGAGATCATGACCTGAGCTGAAGCAGATGCTTATCCGACTGAGCCACTCAGGTGCCCTCAAAGCATATTTCTTATGAATCAACTTCTTATAAAACAAATATCAAAAATATTGAGACCACTTCCATAAGCTGAGAGTTAAGAAGCCTTTCAGACGTGATGCAAACTTAGATATCACAAAGAATTCTCGAGATGCAATTTGTCCATAAACCGATAATCTTATTCTTAAAAGTATCATAAAAAATTCAGGAAAGTTAAAAATTATATGATGAAAAGAAAGTCCATTTCAGAGAAAGATTCATTAAAATTAAACCCAAACATAGAAATAATTTTTGGGCACCTGAATGGCTCAGTCAGTTAGGCTTCCAACTCTTGATTTTGGCTCTGGTCATGATTTCACAGTTCATGAATTTGAGCCCACATCTGGCTCTGTGCTGACAGTTCAGAGCCTGCTTGAGTTTCTTTCTCTCTCCTTCTCTCTCTGCCCCTCCCTTGTTCTCTCTCTTTCTCTCTCTCAAAATAAATAAACTAAAAAGAAAAGAAAAGAAAAGGAAAAAAGAAAAGAAAAAAATTATCCTTTAAAAACTACACAGCCAAACGATAATAAAGTACCATTTGGGGGTTTTCAAGAGGTGGCAGTTTGGAGATTATCTTTAACTGTTAATGGGAATATAAATTGATACAATCTTCCTAAGGACAACTTGCCAATAGTTACCCCAATTTTAAAAGAACATGTCTGGGGCGCCTGGGTGGCTTAGTCGGTTAATCGTCTGACTTTCGCTGAGGTCATGATCTCGCGGTTCGTGGGTTCGAGCCCCGCGTCGGGCTCTGTGCTGACTGCCAGCTCAGAGCCTGAAGCCTGTTTCAGAGTCTGTGTCTACCTCTCTCTCTGACCCTCCCCTGCTCACGCTGTCTCTCTCTCTCTCTCTCTCCTGGAAATAAATAAAACATCAAAAAAAAAAAAAAAAAAGAACATGTCTTTGATTCAAGGATGCTGTATATGTGCCGAAAGTATATTTTCACCATGGGATTATTAGTAAAGGCAAACAATTGGAAATAAGAAAAATGGCTATTTACAAAGCCCTACTCAAAGAAATATACCAAAAGCAGATAAATACTATGCTTATTTAATAGCACGTGTTTTTGTTTTTCATTTGTGTTTTGTTTTTACTTTTCAAATGTCTACTGAAGACATATATACTAAAAACTGTAAATTTTTAAAACTGTGCATCACGTTTGTTTCACTAATTTGTTCCTTTTCCCGAAGTTAGTTTATATCTTGAGGATGATACACAAATAATGTTTTCAACTGATTATTGTAGTTTAACAGGTATTTTGTGAAATTTAATGGTATGAGTATATACCATTTTATAACTTCTTGATATGTATATTTAATATCTGACAATAACTTTGCATGGTTCTGCTATGCAGATTTACCTTCCTTCATAATGATATTGAAAATATGAAAATATACTTAGATGATAATTTTCATCGTGAAGAGTATCAAGGCTGCAATTAAAAAGAATAACATATCCAAGCATTGCACATAACTTACGTCTTTATGATTTGAAGTATTATGTTTTATGAAGCCATAATTACCACATTTTCCAATTGCTTTACTAAATATATTAAAAGCATCTTGTTTAGAACAAGTTAAAATTTTAAATTCACTATATATTTAATTTATTCAAATAAATACAATGTGAATGTGTTTGAATAGACAACTTAAATTAATCTATAATGCTTAATTCATAATCTTAAAAGTATGTCCTTATAATATATGATCCTTTTTTCATTCACATTTTTCAAAAAATGAAAGAAATGTAATGCAGTTTTATAAATTTAGTTTCTGCCTTGCTTTGCTTTGAGATGCCACAACTTTGTGTGAAATTGTAGTTGCAACTTGGACCTAATTTAGATCAAAAAATATAGAGTGGAATTGACAATGTGAGATATAAGTTTATTAGTTTATTTCTATGTGAGAATTTACATTCTGATTTGTATTTGCATGTAAAGTTAAAGAGTGCTAATTACTGAGTTAATTTGGGAAACAAACACATTTTAACATCAATAAGTTGAATTTTTGAGGCAAAAGCTTTCTTTGAACTCTGAATAAATAAATTCATTTTCATCTATGTACTACTACCTTAAACAGAGTCAACAAAACTGTTGAAAATTTCCCTATTTAAACCTTGATAATACCTTTTACATTACATATTCCTTGTTCTACATAATGGGATACCCCAGGATTTGCAGAAGAACAGAAACTGCTTAGAGGTGGCATATTTTAATGGTATAATTCAATGTTAGGAAATATCTGGTTCCACAATTCTCAGACAGTGGGTAGTACCGCAGAGAGATGCTGGCAGCTGATTTACCGATCAGTGTTCATCAAAACTGCTGCACTGGTATGCCCCATTACCTCTTTCTTTCTTTCCCACTGAGGGGATTTTGAATAATGAATATAGTGCTAGAGATAGTTTCCTGGACTTCTAACTGGGAAATAAAGAGTCGCAAAATGCAAACCCTTAACTTCCTTTTTCTTTTCTAAATTGCCTTCCCTATTATACTTTGAGAAGACAAATATGTAGCTCTCTACACTTCTTAAAGTGACCTTTGGAAATTTCATATGAAAAACCACAGTCCTATCACAGTTCACGATTTATTTTCAATTGACTATTATGATTCAAACCAACACTATGGACCAATTGCTAGAAATGAAGAACACATTAAGTTTTGAAAGAGCACATCATTTAGAAATATATCTTATAAGATGTAATGCTCAATAGCCAGGTATATAAATTAATTCAGACAAGTGGAAATTCTTCAATTGGCATAGATTATCCATCTTATTTTGGTGGCAAACATTGTTTTAACTAGACAAAAGATTGCAGAGAATATGTTACCATATTTCATACTGAGATTATGATTCTTTCTCATGGAATTGGATATATTCAATTTCTAGCTACAGTGCAATCACAGCATTCTAACCAGAGAGCCTTTGAAATTAATGGCTTCACATGTGTAGTGATATTTACATCTTCTCCTTCTGTATGTACAATATCCTTTGTACCCCTTCCACATGAGATGCAAACTATCATCAGTCAATAGACTTACTTTGACCAAAAAACAGTAACGACTTTGATGAACTGGAATATTGTTTCAATAAAATTTGACAATATGCTTCCTTTAGAACAAAATAAATTATTTTAATATATAAATTATATGTATATTTAATTTTAAGGTTGACATCCCCTCTAGGGTGCTTCTACTGAGAAGGCAGCAGGTTCACAGTACCCCGAAGCCTTTCACTGGTCTCTGAGGGTAACAGAGACCTCCAGAACTGATGCTTCTCTCTGGTATAGTTAGACTTAAAAACAACCACAGGCTTTCCTGAATGTCAAGGCCTAATTTTAATAACTGGTGGTTATTTAATCGAGACAAATACAGCTCTCTAAATGATTGGCAGCTTAAAGTCTGCCAGATCTGCCAGCTCTTATCTTTCAAATAGGACTGAAAGCTAAGAGCTTAACACGGTGTGGCTTCAGCAGAGCATGAAGGTCATAAATATACATCTTTAAATGGGCACAATATATATCTGCTTTTTTCAATTGTATATGAAAACCAGTTTTACATTATTCATCTGTTTTTATTCTTTTGAAAACTGTGGCTAGCTAATGTGCCTTAATAGTTCTAAAACTCTAGGCATGCACTCTATCAGTAAGGTTATTCTAAGAGTGCATCTTATGCCTTTCCCTTGCTAGCAGATATGTCTGGTGCAGTTGAAAAAGTAAAGAAAGGAGAATAAAAGACTCAGCCTCTTGTCAAATGTTCACATTTTAGTTCTATTTTATCCATACTCGTAAACAATTGATTTTTTTTTCTTTTTAGATTAGGGTGGCTACTTGACATAATCAGCGAGTGTTTCTAATCATATGAAAGGGTCATTTGTTTTTAATAATACAGCTGTCTTTGGATATTCTCCTTTGGAAACTGATTTCATTAGAAAACACGTTTTCATGTCACCAAAAGATAATTTACAAATGAATATGTCATTTTTTCATTATAATAACTGTTCATTAAACACTGCAGTGTCCTGTCTTCTTTATAAATACATATTTTTAAGAATATGTATATTAAAAATTCTCATAATAACTCTTTGAGGTATGTAATAGTTTCTCATGTATAAGTTATGTAATACAGCAAATAATAAAGCTATTCAAAAATGTCTGCTGACTGGGCCACCTGGGTGTCTCAGTCAGCTCAGCGTCTAACTTTTGATTTAAGTTCAAGTCATAAGCCTTGCTCACAGCAGGCTCTGCACTAAGCATGGAGCCTTTTTGTGATTCTGTCCCTCTTTCTCTCTCTTTCTCTCTCTCTCTCTCAGTCTAAAAAACATAAAAATAAACAAGAAATTAAGTCTTCTGATAAACTTTATAATGTTATTTTCCATATGCAAAGATATGTGTGAGTTATGCTTGTTAAAGCTACAGAAGTCTTTAGTAGCCAAAGCAATGGAAAAAGCGAAAATGCCAGAAGGTTGAAGACTGAGCAAGTGAACAAGTACATTAATTTGGTACAGTGTAGGGTAAAATTATGGGAATGTCATCTAAGGATTTCTGTGGGAAATGGGAAAGGTGCACCCAGTGTAACCACATTGCATAGGGAATGGTCAAAGTCACAAAACAAAATGTTTTGCACAGGTAAGGAGCTGCCTAAGTCTTAGGGCTTATTGTTAAGAAGGCTGGGATTGCATCTCCAGAAATTATTCCAAGGCCTGGGGTGTGAGACTGGGTAGCATTACACACACTGGAGTATTAGCAGTAGTTGGATTTAGGAGGACCAGATTCCTGGGGTGTGAGGAGGTAGTTAGGCACAAAGTCAGCATACTTCAATTGTATAGGAAATTTTTCATTAAGGAATTCTTTAGCTTACAAAGGAAACTAGATGTATAGGATCTTTCTCTATTTTTTTCATTAGAATATGTTGATTAATTTTGGCTTAGTTATACTTTCACTAAAGAAATTTCTTTCATCTAACCTATAAAAGTTAACTCGATGCTTTCACTGTGAATGTCTTACTGGTCTTTTGAAGTTTTTTTTTTTTTAAGACTCCAACTGTTTAATTTCCTATAATCAGCACTAGCAAGTAGGCAACAGCAGAGGTGGAACTAAATTTCCGCTTTCCTGTTAAACTTTTCTCTACAGTCTCAGAATTATCTGATTTAGGCCTCACTGCACATCTGAAAATAGAACTATTACTGAACATCTCACTTCACAGAGTCCGTTGGATGAATAGGAACCCAGTGTCTTCCACAAACACATTTATATAATGGGTCCACCCAGGCTCCATTTCTATAAAGTCACTGAGTAAGAGAACATTGCTTTCTGGAGGTGCCTAAGTGGCTGTCAGTTCAGTGTCCGACTCTTGGTTTCAGTTCAGATCATGATCTCAGGGTTTGTGGAATCAAGTCCTGCTGTTAGCATGAAGCCGGCTTGGGATTCTCTCCCCCACCCCCTTCTGCTCTCTTCCCTCTCTTTCTCTCTGAAAATAAACAAGGGACGCCTTGGTGGCTCAGTTGGTTAAGTGTCTGACTTCGGCTCAGGTCATGATCTCATGGTTCGTGGGTTTGAGCCCCGCGTCAGGCTCTATGCTGACAGCTAGCTCAGAGCCTGGAGCCTGTCTTCAGATTCTGTATCTCCCTCTCTCTGACCCTCCCCTGCTTGCGTTGTCTCTATCCGACTCTCAAAAATAAATAAAAAACATAAAAAAAGAAAAGAAATAAACATTTAAAAAGGAAAAGAGGGTGGCTCAGTCGGTTAAGCATCCAACTTTGGCTTATGTCATGATGTCAGTTTGCTAGTTCAAGCCCTGCATCAGGCTCTGTGCTGATAGCTCAAATCCTGGAGCCTGCTTCAAGTTCTGTATCTCCCTCGCTGTCACTGCCATGCTCTGTCTTTCTCTCTCTCTCAAGAATAAACATTAAAATGTTTTTTAAAAATTTTAAAAAAGAAAAAGAAAATAAAGAAGGAAAAGGAAATTGCTCCCTGCCTTTGAGAGGAGATACAGTTTTCAACATCCTTCTCTCCTCCTGACTTCTGTTAAGTGATTTTTATAGTCCTCTCCAGAATATTAAAGTCCTATTAATTTATATTTGTTTCCATGCTATTTAACCATCTTTAATTGAACTAATTGAACTTTAATTGAACTAATACTTTAATTCCTTAAAGTATCAGTGATTCCAAACTCAAACAATTATTTCCAGAATGGTGACTCTTTAAGTGTCTTCTCTTATTTAACTGTCTGACACTGGCACCTAGTTGCATGTGGTCATGTGATCCCTTTGTGTCCTTTCTTCTTACAGAGCCCTGTTTGCACAGTGCCGAGATCATTTTCCTGTGCACACAGAGCAAGGGGAGAAACAGTGTCATTTGACTAAATTGTCAAATAACATCATCATAGAGTTAATTTCAAATGGCAGGAAATTAAATGGACTAATATTTACATGTACCATTTAGTGGCTTTTGATATGAATTTGGAGTGATTCCTTAATGGCAATGAAAACCTCTATGTTAGTCATGCCCCAAACAAAATTTATTTAATATTCTTCATAGGAGAAAAAAGAATCTATTTGTTTTATGTAAATCTATGTGTTTTTTTTTTTCTCGGAACAGAACAAAATTAAGTACACCATTTTCTTAAGTAGCCTTAAAGATCAGTGTTTCTTCTTAAATGTTTTATTAATTTTTGAGAGAGAGACAGAGTGCAAAAGGGGGAGGGACATGGAGGGAGCCACAGAATCTGAAGCAGGCTCCAGGCTCCCGAGCTGTCAGCACAGAGCCCCATGAGGGTTGAACTCAGGAATCACAGATCATGACCTGAGCCAAAGTCAGACACTCAACTGACTGAGCCACTCAGGAGCCTCCCTCCTCCCATTTTTTTTTAAAGATCACTTTCATGTGAACTATTATCCATGATTTTTTTTTCCTACAGAAAATCTAAAGCAGTGCATTTTGAATCTTTGAATCTAACTTTTATATGTTCATTTTTCTTATTAAGAAGTATATTTAAATATAACTATGGAAAGTAATTTTTATTCTTCAGATGGTCACAAATGTCATTTCAATGTTGTGAAAGCATATATTTAATTACAGGTGTTTAAAAATATCTAGAAGGTGACAAAATTAATCATTAGACCTTAGGAGCATATTTTCTAGAAACCATATCTGTTACATGCATTCATGCAGGAATCTAATGGTGCACTATGTCTGTTACAACTCTTCTTAATGGGAAGTTCCAGGAATTGTCTATTTTCTAGTGTTTTAAATAGAGAAGCTGTATCCAGTAAACATCTTGCCCTTTGATGCGTTCAGGTGTTTGTGGTTTATCTCTTCTCTACATTTGCAATTTTCAATTTGGCAACCGGTTCTCTCTTCTCCTTGGAACGCAAAGTAGTGATCAGTTAAAACAGTGACTTGGCTTCCCTATTTGAAAAGAATAGTTTGAATGAAGAAGAATAACTATCAAATTGAGGATGGGTTGGTCTTTCCACTAAGGCCACATTAAATTAAAAGTCCCTCTCTTTGTAGCCCCAAATATATTTTGTCCCAAGTTTATCTTCACTAAAATTCTTTTTTTCCTTACAAATATGCTTGTCAGCAAGTTTAAAAAGATAATCCTGTACTGTACTCCAAAAAAGCTTAAGCTCTCTGTAATGTTCACATCTGTATTCTGTTTTCTTGCCAGGCATTCAAAGTTACATTTGTGAAACCCTCTCCCTGAGATATGGTGGAATAGTTGGATGGCACACAATGACTAGAGATCTCTGCTTCTCATTAAATCTCTTTGAATATATCATTTAGTTGAGTCATTGTTTTTTATGGTGTATTTTGTGGTAAATTGTCACCCTTAATACTCTTTTTTTGTTGTTGAATGTCCCCATGGGTCATGAATTGGATACTAAGAACCAGACAGTCTGACTCCAGAAAAGTAGAAAGCTTTTATGAAAGGATTTCTATTAGTGCACGATGGCCAAATAAGAGAATACACTCAGCAAGAATAATAGCATATAATGTTGTAGCATTCTGCATGAGACATACATAGAATACTTTTATAAAAATAATGAGTTTTATCTGTTAATATTAATTTGTAATAACTTCAAGGAAGTTAAATATATAATCCAACCCTGATATACAGGTTAGGTTTTTTTAAAAAAAAAAAAACAAAAAAACAAAGAAGTAAATCAAGAAGAATCTTTTGTAATAAAAATTACATATTTTCAAATTTTCAGCTTACATAGATCAACCATATGGATTAATATTAAACTTTTCAAATGTTAATTTATGTTTCTTATGTGGATAAAAAGGCACTCAGCATCACTGCATTATGCAAGTTTGGAATTCAACCTACTTAATACATATTGCTCTTGGGGCACCTGGGTTGAGCGTCTGACTTCAGCTCAGGTCACGATCTCACAGTTCGTGGATTCAAGCCCCATGTCGGGCTCTGTGCTGACAGCTAGCTCAGAGTCTGGAGCCTGCTTTGGATTCTGTATCTCTTTCTCTGACCCTCCCCTGCTCATGCTGCCTCTATCTGTCTCTCAGAAATAAATAAAACATTAAAAAATGTAAAATACATTTACATAATAAAATACATGTAAAATACATATTGCTCTTAATTCGTGTGTACTCTTCATAGCTTCACATGCATAACCTATAGTATTTCACATTGCTTCTAGTAAAACTTATTTTTTAATGTTTATTTATTTTTTTTTTATAAAGAGAGAGAGGGAAAAGGAGAGTGAGCCTGTGTGTAAGCTGGGGAGGAGCAGAGAGAAGGAGAGAGAGAGAATCCAAAACAGGCTCAGCACTAAGGGGAGAGACTGGATCTCACCAATTTTGAGGTCAGGGCCTGAGCTGAATGCTTAACCAACCAAGCCACCCAGGAGACCCAATACTTATTTTTAATTTGTAAGTTATCAGCTCCATGATGGCTCATAGAAAATGTATAGTTTAACAAGGTGGTAGATTCCTAGAAGAAAAAAGAAACATAAGAATCTGGAAAAATGTAATAAAACTGATAGAAAAGCAAGCATACTTTAAGGCTAATTTGGTGTCATATGTTATGATGTTGTATTGTTGCACACCATATCAATAGCAAGTAAAAGAGGAAATGAATGAGTTTATGGCAAAATTCCAATAATAATCATTACTTCTGTGTTTTATTACAGAAAAGATAGCTTAAAAATTCACTAAAGTTCTCTAGATTGACATCCCAAAGCAGTCTGCTACAGAATTCCCTCTTGCTCAGGAAAGGATGGTCTTTTGTTCTATTCAGGCTTTCAACTGATTTGATGAGTCCCACTCACATTATTGAGGGCAATCTGCTTTACTCAAAAAAAGTTCCACGGATTTAATTGTAAGCCTCACTTAAAACCACCCTCACAGGAACATCCAAAATAATGTTTGACTAAATATCAAGTCACCATGGTCCAGACAAGTTGACACATAAAATTAGCCATTAGAAGTACATTTGCATATTTGTGACTATACAATGAAGCAACCCGTATATTCACTGATTGTCCAAAAGGAGGATGCGGGAAATAGACACAAAATGGCATGATAGTCTTAATTTGCTTTTTAAAAAATTTTTTAAAACAGTTGATATAACATAATGTAGAACCAGCTTTTCTCTATTCAACACAAGATGGTTTTTAAGTTCTTAAAAAAAATAACTTGTAAAGTATAAAAAGAAAGATTACCTAACCATTATTATCTAGGTTTTAATGCAATCACTTAACTAAATTGTTGCATCACACAAATTCTAAATTAAGTCTTATTTCTCATCTTATGTCATTTCCTTTTAGTTCAGAAATGTTTACGATAAAATTTGATGGAGTTATTTCTCAAATATTGCACTGGCAAGGAAAATAAATAACTTGAGTAACTTTGTAGGGTCTGGGTATTTATTCCAACATATTTTTAATCATATTACTCTATTAGGGAAAATGACAACTGATTGCAGGTGAGAATTTTAGTGGAAGATACTTTTGGGAACCTATGGGCATCTAACTCCACGTAAACATATCTCTTTTCTTACACTTTTGTTTTACACTTGATGCTGAGTGTTGACTGGATGTCTTGGTTATTTCCATTTTTAAATAAAAAATGTAATTGTAATGATTGCTTTAAATGTTCTGGAGACTCTGTTCAATGTCAACAATCACATCTAATTATCACAAAGACAGTGTGCATCTTGATGTAAGATCTGACAGCCTGAATCACTAGACCATAATTTAAATGGGATCTTTTTTAAGGCACAGTAGATATATCTCACATGCATGGCTAGGAAAGAGAGGGGAAGACATGAAAAAAAGAGACCAGCCAGTTATGGCAGTATCTAGTATAAGCAATTTGTGGGAAATTGACATATTGTGTGTTGGGAAGTGTGGAGGGAATCTTACACCTTTTCTGGGATATTGAAGCACAACTTGGTAACAGTAGGAGGGATAGAACTTTGGGGATGATGGTGTTGAGAGACACATTATTTATTGGTTTTGTCTTACAGCAATCCCACAAGTTATTTCCTGAATTAGTAAGTGTGGGGTAACTTACTCTCTTCACTTAATAGAGAAAAAGAAAACTAAGTGGCACTATTTGAGGCTTGAACTATAAATAATTTTAGTTCCAGTAGTTGCCTTATTTTTTTTCTGGCTCAGCGATTGGTGACTATGACAGGAAATAGATGGTGAACATTATTCGATTCTGCATTATTGGGATGGCACTAGAAGGTCCTTTGAATTACCAAATGACTAGCAACCTCTAAAGTGAAAGTGAAATGCATAGAATAGAGAAGCTACTATACCAAGCATTACATCAATCTGATCTACCAGCTACAGGTGGGCAATCTTTGGAAATAGGTATAATTTAAACTTTAGATTTCTTCTTTATAAAATATAGTTCCTAATACTTTCTGAACAGACTATAAATGTTAAATTAGATAAGTGTGTGGAATGCTGAATTTTTTGCTATAGTCCACATCTAGCAGCAAACAAAATAGTCAAAGTCCCTGCCTTCAGAGATCTCTCCTTGCACTGGGAAGGGTGAGCATAAAAATAGACAAACAATTTGGGTGAAATAGATAAAGGGGACTGACAGTACAGTTATCTTGTATAGAATTGTTGAATCATTATATTGTACACTGAAACTAATATAAGACTGTTAATTATACTTCAAAAAAGAAAAATTAAGTGTGTAATAAACCCAATGACAAGAAGTACAATGGACAAAAATAGAGCAGGATAAGGAGTATGGGCACAGCTGTCTCCAGAATTGTGTGTGTTTGTGGGTAGTTGATTCTATTTTATGTGGTTTGGTCAGAGATTACCTTAATGATGAGATGTACTTGATGAAGTGTAAATCCCAAAGAAAAAAGAGTGAATAGCATATTCAGTAATTAACAAAGAGGCCTTGTTAATGGGGTTTGGAGAGCAAAACAAGAAAATAGGAGATGAGTTCAGGGATGCCAAGGGATTAGGGGTTATCTCACCTTTCAGCTACTCTTGGGAACATGGTTCCACTGAGCTCCATTGGCAGTCACTGGAAGGTTTTGAGTAGGGGAAGAGAATCATCTAATACACATTTTGAGGAGATCCCTCTAACAACTCTACTAATAATAGGTGGAAGAGAAGAACGAGCAGATGCGTTTCCTAATCTCGCTGCCATGGTATAAAAATACTATATATTACACAGTCATTTCCTTTAAATAAATTAAGTTGAATGCCATAATATCAAATGTCTTTACATGAAAAGTAAACTTAATTTTATTTGTTGATTTAACATATTTCCCTTTGTTCATACTTTCTGTAATCATAAAATTTCTACTTTTAGTAGCTGCTACAGCAAAGCAGCTAACACTGTGAAACAAGCGGTAGAATGTTTGTATGTAAGTTTTAAAATTTTACTGTGAATATTTCTGTAGATTTCTTATTGCTGTTGGCAAATAAGTTAAATAAAAAGAAATATTATCAGTTCATACATCTGATTTCATCCATTGTGAACCATCAAAAACAGTACCTCCTTCTTGTTTTCTCATTGCTATTATCTATATCCTGACAATGCCATTTCATTTATGTCTTCTTTTCAAGCCCCTGGGATTTTATAAAGACATCAAAGATTTTATATGCAGGAACAATTACTTCTATTCTGTCAAAATAAATACCTAATCTATTTGTATTATTATAAATGTTTAAGGTTTTGAACCTAAAACGTGTAATTTAAGTTCTCTGGCAATGGTGAAAAGTATGTACCATTATTTATATACTTATTTAGCTAAAGATCAATAAATGCTCAATGCACTTCTCTATAGACATAGTCTTAATCTGTGGCTTTCTAAAAACCATCTCCTGAGAATTTTCAACACAGAATCAATATTCACATCTCTCCTCATGATGACTGATTTATGTTTTGATAGAGATTGCACCCCGGCCTTTTAAATACAGACCACAGAGCAAGTAATCATCCATCAATGTACTATTAGTATTTGGAAGGTTTGCACTTAATTACTAATAAGAAGCCAGAAGGAAACAAAAGTAAGTTGGTTTTATTATTATATGTACATAGCCAAACATTAAAGAAGCAGACTCAAACTTTATTTGATTCACTTACTTATGGTATGCTAATATTCTTTAATGAAACACTACAGAAACATATAATGTGAAAATAGCCAATGTGGTTTTGATATTCAAAAATAGTTCAATATGTGTGAAAAAGTCAATAAGTTAGGGAATAAAGAATGGATCCAGTAAAGATATTGTACTGTGTTCCCCCTTTCTACCTCCCTCTTTTTTTTCTTTATTCCATTATTATTATTTTATTTATGTATTTATTTTTTGAGAGAGAGGAGAAAGCATGAGTAACAGAGAGGTAGAGAGAGAGGGAAAGAGAGAATCCTAGCAGGACAGATCTCACAAACCATGAGATCATGACCTGAGCCAAAATCAAGAGTTTGATGCTTAAGTGACTGAGCCACCGAAGTGCCTCATCTTTCTTTCTTACTGTAATGTGAAGACATGCTGCGTTACATCAGTTCTGTATAATTCTGCATATTCTAGTATGAATAAAATCCACAATTAGAGTGGTTTTCAGGACCAAATTTTATGTGATTAAAGTGACTTTTTTTTTTTTTTTTATCAGTGGATAAAACATAGAGGGTATTATGACTCAGGACCCATCACAATTAAACAGACAAGAACAAACAAGCACAGGTGGGTCCAGTGTGAAGGCATCTGAGAACAAATGCTTCAGCTTGGGTGCACTATATCTCTGCCTGAGTGCCTGGGTCCCTAGTAATGAGAATTTGACTGCAGGAATCAAGGGTGGAGGGACAGTAGATTTGCCCCTCTGACGTCATCATCCTGGGCTGCCATAAGAAAGTACCATAGACCAGGCAGCTTAAACAACAGACATTTGTTTCTGAGACTGGAATTCTGAAATCAACATGCTAACAAGGTCAGGGTCTGGCGAGAACCCACTTTCTGGCTTGCAGACCTTTGCCTCCTTGCTGTGTGTGTACTCATGCAGCCTTTCTTAAGTGTGTGAAGATAGAGAGAAAGAACACACTCTTCTCCAGTCTCTTCTTTCAGAGCTCCTAATCCTATCACCAGGATCTCATCCACATGACTACATTTAAATTAGATTACCTCATAAAGGCCCCCATCTCCAACTATCACATAGGGCTTTAAAACATGAATTTTGGGAGGACAAATTCAGTCCATAACACCCTCTAAAAATTCCCTGATTCATGTTTTGTTCCCTAGAATCTTCCAGATATGCAGCTATGCTGATTTATTATGTAAGGAAAATTAATTAGAAGTAACTGAGTCCTGGGGGACCTGGATGGCTCAGTCTGTTGAGCATCCGACTTGACTCTCAGCTCAGGTCATGATCTCCCGGTTCGTGGGATTGAGCCCCGAGTTGGCGTGTGCTCATGGTGTGGGAGCCTTCTTGGGATTCTCTCTTACCTCATGTCTCTCTGGCCTCTGCTCTCTCTCTGTCTCAAAATAAATAAATAAACTTGGGAAAAAAAAGGAATAACTGAGTCTTAATTAGTAGTTAAAGTTCTGCAAGTCTGAATAGGTCTTCTCAGCCAGTCAATTTTATTTCTCCTTCCTCACAGAGAGGAGAAATCAAACATCAAAAGACAAAGAGTCGAAAGAAAATAACAAGATCCTTTAATAAGTACTAACCAGGATATTGTTATCTAGGTAAACAAATTAAAAGACTCTCACAGAGAACATAGAAGACAAGTAAAAGAAATGGTAAAGGAAGAAATTCTGGAAAATGCTTGCTTTCTGAAGTAGACAGTTCCTTGTTGGTGATATTCTCCTAAAAGTTAATAAACTCTCAGGTAAGCCCAGCTATTCATTTTATGAGTACAACCGATCTGAGTAAATAGAGGTAACTAAAGTCTATTATGAGAGAGTGAAGCACCATTTAATTCCAATGAACTTTAAGTGTTTAATGTTCTTTAAAAGTTAAAGTATTTATTGGAATATGAAAATAACCAAAAGGCTGGTTATTTTGATTATACATCTCTGGACAGTTCTTATTATGTAAGTTATGCAAAGCTTCTTTACATCCGGGCACATAATCCAAATAGTCCTGCCATTTAACAACAATATAGATGGAATTCGGTGAAAGTTCAAATCCTGTTCAAAAGATCACTTCTAATTTCTGCTTCAAAACTGTGTACTAACTGTAAGCTTTTACTTCTCTTCTCTCCCAAAATACAATTTAACTAAAAGAACAAAAGGACAAAGTGAGAAATCCATAAAAGCATGAGAGTAGGAAAGCATTTTGTCAACAGCCTGTCTTTAAAATGACAAAGTATAAAATACCAAGCTGGGGGTGCCTTGGTGGCTCAGGTGGTTGAGCATCTGATTAGGTTCAGGTCTTGATCTTACAGTTCAGGGGTTTGAGCCCCAAATGGGCTTGTGCTCACAGCACAGAGCCTGCTTGGGATTCTCTCTCTCTCTCTCTCTCTCTTCCTCTCCTGCTTGTATGCTCCCTCTCTCTCTCTCTCAAAAATATGTAAACATGTGAAAAAAAGACAGCTAGAATTCACCTTGGTAAAGTGTGCAGACCTTGTGGCACAGAGGAAGGTGAGAGTTCCAGTGAAACTCTTCTTTCCAAAGGATCCTCCCCAAAGATGACATTTGTAAGTGGCAAGAACTGGAACAAAAATCAAGAATCAACAGGAAAAAATAATGTGAATAAAATAACTGACTTGAGGAGGAGCAGAGATAAAGAAGAAAGAAAAGAATAACTTCGATTATTTCCTCAGAAGAGTCTGCAGGAAGTTTAATATTAAGGAAGATCAACCACCAGCAAACAAAACAGTAAGAGGATAAGGAGCATTCTCAAAAAATATGAACATGATTGATGTATGTGGAGCAGGATAATTAAACTTGGATAATGATTATATCTGACTTCTCATTTGGTTGGGAGTTATAAATATTAGTCATTCTCAGTTTTGTAAGAGAAAACCTTTAAATATTACTTAAACTGAATATAAATTGTTATAATAATGTAAATTGCATAAATTCCCCTACATTAGCAGTGGAAGTATGAAATTTTAATCAATTCTGAAAAATAAAGGAAAAAAAAGAAATTGCTATAAGGTAGCCTAGCAAATAATATATAAAATATAATAGTGTGTAGGTGCCCAATATATCAAACATTTCAATTAGAATACTTTGCTGTATTAAAAAGAGACTTTCATATTATTTTTTTGTTTGCAGTAATCATGAGAAACATACTTACCAAAAAAAATGATACAGATTTTGAACATAAAAGGATAAAGAATGCTAAGCAAATAAGAATAATAGAAAAAAAAATAGCATACTTACTCTGTGACCAAGTTAAATATTGAATAGAAAAGATAAATTATATATTATTTATGCTGCCAACTAGCTGGATTATATATTCTTTATGCTGCAAACAATACTGCATTACTATTTATTTTAAAAAGACTAAAAAGTAAATAAGTGACTAAACAAATAATATTGGGAGCAACTCCCGAAAGACGAAGGTATTCTGCAAAACAACCACATACGAGGAAGAGCTGCAGTTTTAGCATCTAAACTCATGCTATCTTGGGGTGCCTAGATGGCCCAGTTAGGCGTCCGACTTCAGCTCAGGTTATTATCTCTCTGTTACAAGTTCATGATCTCTCTGTTATAAGTTCAAATCCCATGTCAGGCTGTGTGCTGGCACCTCAGAGAGCCTGGAGCCTGTTTTGAATCGGTGTTTCTCTCTCTGCCCCTCCCCCACTCATATTCTCTCTCTCTCTCTGTCTCTCTCTTTCTCTCTCTCTCACACAAATAAACAAACATTAAAAAAATAAAATAACCACGTGCCATCTTTACAGGAAGGAGTGTGACTGGCCTCCCACGGAGAACCATGACAAGGTGTGCAAGGATTGTGAGGCGTTACAGAAATGTGGACAGGCTGGAGAGTGGAGAGACCACTACCGAAGGCACCCTGTACAGCCCTGAGGAACAATGCAGGCACTGGACTTCGACCACAGCAGTGTCTCCCTCGACCATCAACTCTTTGTTTGTAGCAGTGAAATCTCTTCTTCACTTCCGCTGCCCATCACCCTCTTCTCCACTCACCCGTGGACCATGTAAGCCCTTGGGATTCTCAGTCAGTCAGAAGCCAGTCAAAAGGGTCCCAAGAGGACAACGCTGAAATTCAAGTATTGGAAAATATAAAGTGATGTGGCTATTTTTGAACCCAGAACTGATTTTCACACCTTATTTGGTTTGACACTCAAAAAACTCTTGAGGTAGGTATGATTAGGCTAATTTTTGAGTTGAAGATTCAGAGCTTGAAGGGTTAAACCAGTTGACAATTCTTTACATCTACAGTGTGGCAGAATATGAATTTGAGCATGTTTCAGTCTGATGTCAAATATATAATCCTAACCACCTCAGTTTATTGCTTTGCAAATTCTCCTGTGAAAGCTTTAAACTAAGCAAGCTATTCTGCACCTTGCAGCCTTCCCCTTTAGAAAATATGTCAGTACAGAGTCACATTACTGAGAGGGGGACTGGATGGCAAAAGTTAAAGCAGGTGGTTTAAGTGAGATGAACTTGCTTCAGCTTTAACTTTCTTATTTTTTTTCCTTTTGCACCAATCACATCATTTATTTGCCAAATAAAAAACAACATATTTTAGAAGAAAAAAATCCACCTCAAGATAAAGAATCATTTGAGGAAAAAAAGTGAGAAAAGGAAAGGGTAGTGAATGCCATGTGGTTTTGTTTTTTTCACTTCTACCATTTGTGTAATTTTTCTGATTAAAAAAAAATTAAGGAAAAGTTCTTTTTTTATACACAGCAGTTTACCACCTACAGGTCTTATAAAATAGACCCTGTTTAAAGGTAACTTTGGATCTGCAAAAATAAAGTCCAAGATAATATTTTATATAGTTTCTCATTACAGCAGTTTTTGAGGTGAACATGTTAAATAACAGGCATTCCTTAAATGAAGAGGCAGCAGGCTCAGTGTTTAGACACCTTCCTCTTTATTATAAGGAAGTTAGGGTACTTATTTTTCTGAGAAGAAACTATACTTAATTATTTCTAAATTAAGATGGGATTTTATTTCTTGTGAACTTATCTATAGTGAAATTCATTTTGGGGTAAAATGGAATGGAATTTCATAAATGTTTAGAGAACGGCAAGAAACCAATTAAAATTCCCTTTGAAAGGAACGTTGAACTTGTTCTTTTGTGAAACTGTCTGTTGAAAATAAACCGAATAGTAGAATGATATTTTGGTTTCATGACAATCTCTCATTACTTTTAGACTGAATAGAATTAGGCTAACTTAAAATATTGTAAGTGTTGATTACGTTGGATTAAAAGCTAAAATAAAAATTGCCAGCAAATATTTTTCTCAAATAAGGACTGATCGTAATCTTTACTATTACTTATATGGTTTTGTATTCATTTTGATATTAATACCAGTAAAGCCAAGCTTCTGTGGGTCTAAGAGTTAGTAATCTTCAAAAATTTCTCCAAACTTGATTATAACGGTCTTTTTCAAATAGTGGAAAGAATATTTTCCCAACAACATTTTTTTCAGAATACTTTAAAACATTGTTGTTTCACAATTGTTTCACTCTAAAAGTAAATGAGTGAACTTCTATATAAATATAGATACATCTACACCTTTTCCTGTTTATACATATACCTATCTTATAT
Source organism: Hyaena hyaena (assembly GCF_003009895.1). Lineage (NCBI taxonomy): Eukaryota > Metazoa > Chordata > Mammalia > Carnivora > Hyaenidae > Hyaena > Hyaena hyaena. Next base: position 29,411 of record NW_024081546.1, read on the forward strand.
CTGTCCCTATACCTGTTATCTGTATCTCTTCCTATTTGTATATCTACTGAAAATCTCCCATACCACACAATTTGTTTTGATAGTTTCTGCATCCTCAAAGCAATGAATATTTGTTAACTGAAAAATGAATGCATATAGAGGAAATTATTTGATTCCTTAGATGTGTTAAACAATAGATTTCCCAACCAATTTTTTTTCAGTCTTCCAGGAAAACAATGGAAAGAACTCAAAGACTGTCTGGAATTATGTTCTATTTGAAGTCTCTCCCTCAATATAATTGTTAGATGATCTGTCGTATAATGGATTTGATTTTTTTTAGGAGCAAGGGAGGTTTATTTCCTGCCCTTAAAATAAAAAAATCCTTGTAGCAAGAACTCCATTACTGCAAAGCTCCTTTCATTTTATTCCTTTCACTTATCCGTGACATAGCATTTCTGGAGTTATTTGGATGATTTGGGATTTAGAAAAGAGACAATATCTGGAGTGTACCTCCATCGTTTTCTCTGTCTTTTAGTAGCTCTTTGCTCTCTTGTTCCTTCCCATCCCTTCATGCCTTAAAATTTCCAGCCATAAACATTGTCCATGTAGCAGAGATGTCTGTCCTACTGTATGACTGGCTGTGAAATGGTAGGAAGTCTGTCTCATTCCCAACTTCAGTTTTTGTAAACCTAATCGCTTCAGATATGAACCACAATGTCCAACATTGGCTTGTTCTCCAACAAGGATACATTCGTTCCAGATAGCCTTAGAGCTTTGCCTAATCTCTTGATTAGTCCAGCACTCTGGCAAGGAATTAAAACAATGATAAGGCAACATTAATATTAGTGAGAACACGTGTGCCAATCACTGTTCTAAATACATCACATATATAAATTCCAGTGGCTCACATGTCAATATTACAATTCGGTGCTGTTTGCTATAAGGTCTCATAGCTAGTAAGCAGCAAAGATGTGTTTCAAAATCTAAGTGGTTTGACTTCCAACTTTACTACACTGTTTATTAGACCTCTGAAGAGAGGTCTAATCCTCTATCTCAGAGACGATTTCAATGACAAAAAGCAACAACAAAATCCCCAAAACAAAACAAAACACCCTCAAGAACATCTTTCATCGTGAATCAGCCCAATTTTTATTTCATTCGTCATCTCAGGAAATTTAAGGAAAACAAAATAGGTTCTACAGTCAATAAAAATAATTTGATTTTTTCCTCTGTTTGTCAAGCATTTATGCATCCTATTTTCTGTTGAATTTTTTTCTTTGACATTAATGTATCAAACTCTTAAGAAATCAAATGGATGGAGGCATCTGGGTAGCTCAACCAGATGAGCTAAGTTGATTTTGATTCAGGTCATGATCCCAGGTCATGGGATGGAGCCCTATGTCAGGTTCTGGGCCGATTGTGGACCCTGCTTGAGATTCTCTCTCTCTCTCTCTCTCTCTCTCTCTCTCTCCCTGCCTTTCTTCCCAGGCTCAGGTATGCTCTCTCTATCCTCTCAATAAAATTAAAAATTAAAAAATTAATAATTTTTTAAAAAAGAAGTTGAATTGATGAAAATAATTATGTATCCAAATAATTACACTTTCAATAAATATATTTTTCTAAATTTATACATAGTGACCAATATTCATAAAATTTCTATAAATATGGAATTAGTTTTAGGAAACAGGGAATTTAATAAACAAATATATCTAATAATAAGTAAACCAAATGAATAGATTAAATTAAGAAAGTTATTTAATTCAAAGTTATACCTAAAATAAATAGATTTTTAAAAATTCACTGTATACATAGGTGTGTATCGACACACACTAAGAGGGGGAAAGAAAATATGCCCTTTGCAAAGAAACCTGAACTAAGCAAAGTCAAGAATAAGAATAACAGTAAGATGAGAGGAACTAAAATTATACATCTCATATAGCAGATATAGATGGGTTTTATAGAAATGATCTCCAGAGGAGAAACCATGAGCAATTATTTCCTGTCTATTTACCTTATATAAAGCTGATTTACAAAAATATAGTTGGTTTTGCAGCATGCAGAACGTAAGGATCATGGAAAAAGCCAGCACATAAGAACTGTAGCTGAGAAATACTTAATGAACTTTCAGTAATTTGCTTTCAGTTGTATCCCTTTTAAGAATTCATTCCATTCCATTCCCATTCATTCCACTGAGTGTCCTTAATATCCGTGACATCCATTATTAACACAGTGCTCTAATTTCTTTTTAGCCTGAGAAGGCAGAGATTGTCATATTGTGACATGGAATTGAACGGGTGCCGGCTCCCCACACCTTTTGCATGATGGCACAGGAGGCTGGCCTCAAAGTGCCACAGAAGATAAAGACAAAATTCTCTTTGACTTGCCAGTGCTTCTATGATCAGAGGCAGGCTCACATTTACTCTTCCTTGTATCCTGATGATACCTCAGAATATCTAAATTTAATATTGCAGACATTTTTATCATTTTCTAGTGGGAATATAATTGATAAAATATGATATTTTCAGAATGTCAATGTGTGTAATTACATGAAAAAATGATACAGTAAAGGGAGTCAAGTGTGACTCCTGATTTTAGGCTCCATCTTGTAAACATATATTAGGTTACTGTGTACTGCAATGAATTAGGGAAAAAAAAAACCTATCAGGTACATCGTGTGCAAGTCCAGACTACATAATCAGTTTTATTATCTTTCCCTTACCTACAGTTACATAGTCAGAAAGGACATTAAATAAAAAGTGAGAGAAAGGTATTTTTGCAGGTGTTGTAGCAACTTTCTAGTTATAGTTTCTGTCCCATAAATCACTCATGTAAAGATTGGAAGCAGTTATTATGAAATTTGAAATGTGCATACTTTTCCTATCCTTTTGTATGGCTGGATTTCATAAGCTTTCACAACTCACTGATTAAAACTTTATATAGACAAGAAGATGAAAAAAAAAAAGAACCATTTACTGCTTTAAGTTAAAATTTATCTTGTAAGTAAACCACTCCTAAAACACATAGCGCCTTATCTTATTGAATTATATGCATTTAAATGTAGATTTTGAAGAACAGCCAAGGCTGTGTGGGAAATCTTTCCACTAATAAACAAACAGGAGACTGAAAGCTCAACTATAGTATTTTTTTCTGTAAGGTGAGGTTTTAATAGATGTTTTTCAGTATATTGGCTTTCAGATTATAATGCTTTTATTTCAGAGTGTTAACATGATGGAGTCAAAGGAAGAGGAGGTAAAAATAAAATCCTAGCAAAACCAAAGCATCTACATTATTTGGCTTCAGAGTTTCTATTTAATTTTGTTGCCCACCCCCCCATCCCTTCTGAACAATGTGAATCATTCTCCAATGAGAACGTTCTCTATCTCTCTCTCACTTTCTCACTTTTTTTTTTCTTGTATCGGTACAGTTTATTTTAATCCTGTGCTCATGTCTTCCTGCAGGACATGAAATAACCTACAATTAAATGCAGGTGCTTTGAAAAAGAGAATACCCTTGTTCTTTCTAATGACTTGCAGTAACTAATAAAAAGAAAGGAAGAAAAGTAAAACTGCTTGTTTAGTAAAGCATGAGATCCTTCTCTAGGCATGAAAATGAGGGTCTGCTTCCTATTAAGGATGCAATTCCCTTGAGCATGTAAAAGACGTCTTCTTATTAAACTCTTTTATAAGGAGAAAATTAAACAACAGTCATGGGAAATTATAATTAGTTCTCTGAGGAAAGAAAGAAAGAAAGAAAGAAATAAAGAAAGAAAGAATGAAAGAAAGAAAGGAAGGAAGGAAAAGAAGGGAGGAAGGAAAAAAGAGGAAGGAAGGGTGGAAGAGTGGATGAAAGGGTGGAAAGGAAGAAGAGAAGAGGGGAGAATTAAGAAGGAGAGAAAAGAAAGAAAAGAGAAAAAAAAATCTGTTGGCATCTATCAAAATAATTGAGTCAAAATATTTTAACTCCTAAAATTTAACACAGTACTGCTCTCATAATACCTAAATAAAGACACAAACAGAAGTGTTTCTTCTTACTCAATATTTCATTGATGGAAATGTTGGAATTGTTATACGCTAATTATTGCTTATTATAATAAAAGTATTTCCACTTTTTGTATTTTAATTTTATTCATCTATATACAAGCAGTGGATGAATATGACATATTTATCTTCCTCACAATATGAACCTACATTAAACACAATTTTATAATTACTAAAGTAGATAATACATGCTCTGAAACAAGTTAAAAAAATCAACCCAATCTATATCTTTTTTTAATGTTTATTTATTTTTGAGAGAAAGAAGGAGAGAGTGCAAGAGGGCTAGGGGCAAAGAGAAAGGGAGAGAGAGAGAGAGGAGAAAGAAAGGGAAACACTGAATCCAAAGCAGGACCCAGGCTCTGAGCTGTAAGTATAGATCCCCACGCAGGGCTTGAATCCATGAACTACGAGATCATGACCTGAGCAGAAGTTGGATGGTTAACCAACTGAGCCACCCAGGCTCCTTGTACTATAATCTATTTCTAAACTTAATATTCTACTCTAATTAATTTCTTTGCCTTTGTTGTACCTATTGTATATAGTCTATATTACCAGAATTTTAATATTTAGTAATCAAAAGCCCACATTATTACATTTCTATCTCAAAAAGGTCTTGCATATGCCTTTTTTTCCTTCCAAATAAATTTAGAATTACATATTCCAAAAGAGTTTCTACTCTTTTATTTTAAAACAAATTATATTTTACTGCATTAAAAATGATTCATTTCTCTAATTATTAATACTGTTGACCTTTGAACAACACAGGTTTAAACTGTGCCAGTCCGGCTCTACACAGTCATTTTTTGAAGAGTTGGCAGCAAAGGTGCAAGGCATTTATTTACAACTGACCACCCCCGGCTGCAAAGACTGAATGGTCTGCACGTGCTGCATTCCCAGTACCTGGGGAGGCCCCCAGCTGCCAGCATTCCTGGGCTCCAGACCTGACAGGGCTGCATCCACAGCATGCCAATGGAGTGGTCGAGTATGGGCCCCTTTCATGGTGGTGCCACAGCCCATGACCTCTGGGAAGCTAATGACAAGTGTGGTCACAACCACCAATGACTGTGGGCAACTGGCACACCTCCAGGCAGTACTGAGTCACCAAGTCATTGTTTTCACTCCTGGGCCCACCCAGTGCCACTGCCCTCTCCAGGCTGGCAGGTTGCAAAGAGCCAGCCCTAGCCTTGCTCAGCCCAACCCACCTACACCTGGGGTTTTAAAAATAAATATGCCTACAGTACTATACATATATTTTATCTTCTTTGTGATTTTATTAATAATATTTTCTTTTCTTTTAAAAACATTTTTTTAATGTTTTATTTATTTCTGAGAGAGAGATAGACAGTGAGCAGGGGAGGGTCAGAGAGAGAGGCAAACACAGAATCTGAAGCAGACTCCAGGCTCTGAGCTGTCAGCAGAGAGCCCGATATGGGGCTTGAACCCATGAACTGTGAGATCATGACCTGAGCCGAAGTCAGACGCTTAACAGATTGAGCCACCCAGGTGCCCCAAACATTTTCTTTTCTTTACCTTACTTTATTGTAAGAATACAGTATAATATATATATATATATATATATATATATACACACACACACCTATATATACATATGTATACATACATATATATACATATACATGCATATATATATACATACATACATATATATATAACATACAAAATCTGTGTTGACTGTTTATGTTATTTGTAAGGCTTTCAGTCAATAGCAGGTTATTAATTGTTAAGTTTTGGGAGAGTCTAAAGTTACATGGGGATTTTCCACTATGTGGGAGTGGGCACCATAACCTTGAATTGTTCAAGGCTCACCTGTATTTCTTTAATTTTCAAAGTATTATTTTACAGTTTTTTAAACCAAGAGACAAAACGCAATGATATTTAAGTTAAGTTGTAGTCAGATTGATACAGGGTCAAATATTTATGCTGTTGTTTAAATTCAAGACTTTGAAAAGTTACTTTAACATATTTTAAGTACTTTTGTATTTAAATAATATATTACTTTTGATTTTGAGTAGCTGTGTGTTTTTAAATTAACATTTGCTTTGACAAAATTCCTATGTAGTAAAGGATATATGTTAATAGGAATTCAGCAATGAGTAAATCCGATGTAAGAAACCTAGATCAGTGTTCTGATCTGCTTAGGATTAAGATCTATTATTATCAGGATCTAATAATACAATAACAGAGCACAGACAACAAATACAATTAAAGAAAGGAAAGACAAGGCTTTCAAGTTATTAATCAGAGATACCTGCTACAGTCTGCTACACCATTCAAGTTTCCTTGTACCTTCATTATTACCATCTCCAACATTGCAAGAAGAAATAACACTGTGTGTGAACAAGATGCTATTATTTTTTCTCTGAGGAGGAAAGTCTAATCCATCACACAGTCCACTTCAAGGTGATATCTTTAAGAAACAAGCCACAGTCCTGTTACTTACTACAACTGCTCTTATAGCTAAAAATAAGTTTCATCATCTCCCTTCCCCATCACCTATTCTAGATGTCTCTTACCCCTGGGCAGCCAATCTGCTATGCTTGTATGGTAAGAGGACTGCTATGATCTGAATATGCTTCCCCAAATTCCTAAATTGAAGCCTAATGGCTAATGAAAGGGTGTTTGGAGGTGGGGCTGTAAGGATGTGATTAGGTCACGAAGACCGAGTCTCATGAATGGAATTGCTCCCTTATAAGACAGTAGAGAGATCCCTTGATCCTTCTACCATGTGAGATCACAGTGAAAAGACATTATCTATGAATCAGGAGGTAGGACCTCACTAGAAATCAAATCTGCTGGTGCCTTGATCTTGAATTTTCCAGCTTCTAGAACGGTGACAAATACATTTCTGATGTTAATAAGCCACCCAGTCTGTGGTATTTTTTAAATAACAGTGCAAACAGTCTAAGTCCATGATTCCCATACCCATTATTTAGACACCTGAGTCTTAGTTGCTTTGCTTTTCTCATCATGGTTGTTTTCCATTACCACTGGACATACACACCCCACCACGTGCCCAGTGAAGCCACTGGCTTCTAGGTGTTTTCCTTACTGTTGCAATTGTGTAGCGGCAATTACAGCTTCTTGTGGTAATCAGGATCTATTATCGTTGCTAGGAAATTAACTCTTTGTTTTCCATTCTGGCCCCCAAAATGCAGTGAACAGTGAGGAATGGCAGCCCCCATTCAGTGAGAGGCTCACCAGGTCCCTGGGCAGAAACTACTCCTCCCTAGCCACCAGGAGCTAGAAACTTTAATCCAAGGTTCAGGTTGGAATGAATAAGTTTTTAACATGCACATGGATATTGGGAGTGATTGTAAGAGGGACCACTTTTTTCTCCACCTTTTTTCCTGACCCTTCTTTTTGCTATTGGGTATAGAGTAAAACATAGTGGAATAGTGTTTAATTGATTGAATTTAAGATCCCATCGTTTATAAGAGACTTGTATTTTTTTAAGTGTTACCAAAAAGTAAATACAATTACCAGTTAAACTATCACACCTTGTTTTAAAAAATTCTTTTTATACTGACTGAATGAGCTATTTAAAACATACTGTATTTCATGGACTCTAAGACAAACCATTAATTAATATACTTTAAGAAAAAGTATTTGCAAATATAAATTTAACATGTCATTGATGGTAAATTGCTTTTATTCCAGAAAAAAAATTGTTGAAGTTTAACGGGTCAAGCCTCCGACTCTTGATTTTGCCTCGGGTCATGATCTCAAAGTTCGTGAGATTGAGCCCCATGTCAGGTTCTGAGCTGACAGTGCGGAGCCTGCTTGGAATCCTCTCTTTCTCTCTCTCTCTCTCTCTCCCTTTATCTGCCCCTCCTCTGCTCTCTGTCTCTCTCTTTCTCATAATAAATAAATAAACATTTTTAAATTTTTTATTTATTTCTGAGAGAGAGAGAAAGAGAGAGAGAGAGCGTGAGCAGGGGAGGGTCAGAGAGAGAGGGAGTCATAGACTCTGAAACAGGCTCCAGGCTCTGAGCTGGCAGTCAGCACAGAGCCCGACGTGGGGCTCAAACCCACGAACCGCGAGATCATGACCTGAGGTGAAGCTGGACGCTTAACCGACTGAGCCACCCAGGCGCCCCTAAACATTTTTTAAAAAGTGAAAAAAATGTGTGACTCTAACAAGTGATAGTATAAAATAAAGTGGGGAAGGGAATAAGAGCACCTGATGCTGATTGAGACATTGTACCCTAATGTACTGAATGGTACAAATGTGAAATATTTTCAGCCTTCTTGGAAGTCAGTCAATGTGTATTACAATGTAATGCTCATGCTCTTAAACACAGCATTTCTAGTCCTGAGAATTTAGTAGATTTTGTACTTCAAAAACTTTATGATCAGTGATATTTACTGTAGATTTATTTATAGTAGCAAAACATTGTCAGCAACATGAATGCCCAACACATTTGAGTTTCTGAAAAAATTGTGGCTGTACAAGCAATAAATAAGTGTTAAGGCCATAAAAATATTAGAATAATAGAGGCATGATTACATATAATAATTTCTGAAATATATTAAGAGAAAAACTAACGTAGCATGAACCAGCTTTGATTAAGTAATGCAAAATCCTCCATGTAGATTTTGTATATCATTCTGCTGGTATGGAGAAAAGTATGGAATGACTAATGGACCATATAAGGGGAAAAGACAGATTAGGTATACGGAAACAAAATACTGGAGCATTTTTTTGATTATAAGAAATTATTGGAGAATTGTTAATACCTAATTCTGCCTATGAACATTTTATAGCACATGTGAATATCGGTTCTATATTTTGCAAAGACGAAAAAGATTGTATCAATGACAATGTTCACTTGATCTCTTAAATCTGGATGGATTTCTTCTTGGATTTCTATTGGTTCTATATGATGTCTCTAGTAACATATTTGGAAATAGAATTATTATAATTATTACCACATGGTGAATTACATCTTTGATCTCTATAAAGTTAACTCTCTTTTTGCTTTGAACTACATTTATTTGAAACTATTTTTCTGATACTTATAAAATAAACAACAAAAATGTTTAATGAATAATTGGGCATGTATTACTGGAATGAATCTGAATTTGAAAGGCTTGAGTGAGGTATCTGAGTGCATAAGAGAGACAATAAGGGATAAGAAACGGTTCTCTCAGCCATAATGCATCATGCATGTTACTTTAATGCTTTTTTAAGTGGTTTGAACTTTATTTTATAGTTATTTGTTGGAAGAAGAATATGTAGTCTAATTTCCACATATTATCTTACAGCAGATAGAATTTAAGCCAATATTTTGCTAAATTATAAGCACAGAGAATATATTTATGGAGTACAGCTCAGTGCAAGCTTAAGGTGCAAGGCAAATAGATTAGAATAGCAAACCCACAATTGACCAGTTTATGACACTAATGATTTACTTATGTTCACTATACCTCATTTTTCTCAAGTTTTTAAATTAAGGCTTATTTTTAAATTTTTGTAATGTTTTATTTTATCTTTGAGAGAGGGAAGAAACACAGCATGAGTGCGGAGGGGCAGAGAGAGAGGGAGATACGGAATCCGAAGAAGGCTACAGGCTCTGAGCTGTCAGCACAGAGCCTTAGCAGGGCTGGAACTCACAAACTGTGCTATCGTGACCTGAGCCGAAGTTGGACACTTAAACATTTGAGCCACCCAGTTGCCCCTTATTTTTCTCATGCTCAAGTAGGAATAGTAATAATACACCCTGAAAGAGCTATTGTAACATTATGCATGAATCAAAGCTATTTTATGAAAGGGCACATATTTCACATGGAGAAAATAGTCCGGCATTAATAAACACTCAGTAAATGTCAGCTATTATTGTTGTCCTTATACTATCCACTTAACAGCACTTCTCCAAGGGAAGAGAAAGCCTGGTAAGACAATGACAATTACTTGACCTAGTTTTTCTGATGGACAATATTAATATGTTAAAATAAACAATGGACTTAGGTCCACATCCATCTCTCATTTAGTCTCTCTCTTTTTATCTCGGTCTTTCATGCCATAAACTTTCTTAGGCATTAGCTTCAATATCCAAATATCTAAAAAGTAGGATCAAATTTGCTTTCTTTGTTACATTTCTACCACCCAATTCATAATACACTTAAGACCCTTAATTCATATTGTTAGCCTTTGAAAATAGAAGACTTACATTACCCAGAGAAGAAAGGAGACAAATAACACACAACAGGAAAAAAAAAATTATTGGTTTCAGCCTGGCCAGTTGTTCAAATTGCTAGTTTTTCAGAATCAACAACTTGTAAATAATTTACAGAAGCTTCTCATTGTGAAGTTACTTGTAGCATATTACTTCTCGCATCATAGGGAAATATCTATTTTGCCTGTTGCCTTTATGTTTAACAGAATTTGAGACGTTTTAAGCTGCTAACAAAGGTTAGCATTTTTTGTGGTAATATCATAATCAGTGAACCTTATCTAATGCTTGTCTTCCTTTCAATGTTCTGTATGTCTCTGTGTTTCCTCTCAGAACTGTACTATACACTGATTATCTTAACTGAAAACTGAATCTGATGCTACCTTGTGACATTGGTCCACGTTCACATTCACTCCACATTCATTTTGGAACCTTGAGTGGATCTGGAAACTTTGAGTGGTGACACTGAAAGAAGACATTTAAAAAAAGTTTTTAAAAATGTTTTATTTATTCCTGAGAGACAGAGAGAGACAGCATGAGCAGAGGAAGGGCAGAGAGAGAGGGTGACACAGAATCTGAAGCAGGCTCCAGGCTCTGAGCTGTCAGCACAGAGTCCGACGTGGGGGCCAAACCCATGATTTGTGAGATCGTGACCTGAGCCAAAGTTGGATGCCCAACTGACTGAGCCACCCAGGCGCCCCTGAAAGAGGACATTTTTGTGTGTATTTCCATGGTCTCAGATTCTTTCTGTTCTTTCCGTACTTCCTTTTGATATACTCTCTCAGACATGTTTAGCTGTGTCATAGTGACTGTTATTGTTGCTAATGTAGCAAAATTCTCCCAGAGAGTCCTGATACTGAGGCTTTTCTTTCCAGAAAGAAATTTTATTTGTGTCACCACTGCTCAGGTAGGTTCTACATGAAGAACTGAGCCCCAAATGCCACATGACATAGATTTTTACACATTTTCTATTTCTTTGTCTCCCATATATGGTTACACACAAACATGCAGTCTGATTAAATGGTCTCATGTTACAGGGTTGTGAGGGATATTGTACGCTTATAGCCAGGTTGCCTTGAGGTGTTTTGTTTTGTTTTTCTCTCCTTAGGGAGGGGACTCTACCACAATAAGATTCTTTATTCTGACGATTTGGTTCCTTCGAAATGATTTCCACGTTTCAACATATTCTGAGCTGGAGAATTATCCTGTGAAGATCACTGGGCTAAGATTCAGACTTACAAATCTGGGGCAAACAAGAGCCCAGAGAAAAAAAAAGTATATATTTAATTGCTACAAAACTCCTCTGCAAGAAAACTCTAGACCCACATGACCTCACTGGTGAATTCAACTCAACATTTAAAGATGAAAAAATATGAATTCTATGCAAACTCTTCCAGAAGATTGAACTGGATGGAATATGTCTCAACTCATTGTATAAGGCCAGGAACACCAGATACAAAAACTAGAGTATGACGCTACAAGGAAATAAAACTTATATAGCAAAAACTATAACATGTTATGGTGTAACCTTTGAACCAATGTCAAGAAAGATAAATGTCTTTCTATATGCCTTACCTTCAATATTAATTGAATTTATAAAATGGCTAAAGAAAAATCAATAATCAAAATAGTCCCACTCACAATGTAAACTGGTGCAGCCTCTCTGGAAAACAGTGTGGAGGTTTCTCAAAAAATTATCAATAGAACTCTACTATGACCCAGCAATAGCACTGCTAGGAATTTACCCAAGGGATATAGGAGTGCTGATGCATAGGAGCACATGTACCCCAATGTTCATAGCAGCACTTTCAACAATAGCTCAGTCATGGAAAGAGCCTAAGTGTCCATCAACTGATGAATGGATCAAGAAGATGTGGTTTATCTATACAATGGAATACTCCATGGCAATGAGAAAGAATGAAATCTGGCCATTTGTAGCAATGTGGACGGAACTTGAGGGTGTTATGCTGAGCGAAATAAGTCAGCAGAGAAAGACAGATACCGTATGTTTTCACTTATAAGTGGAACAGGAGAAACTCAACAGGACCATAGGGGAGGGGAAGGGGAAAAAAATAGTTCAGGAGAAAGAGGGAGGCAAACCATGAGACTTTTAAATATTGAGAACAAACTAAAGGTTGATGGAGGTAGGGAGAGAGGGGAAAATAGGTGATGGGCATGGAGGACAGCACTTGTTGGGATGAGCACTGGATGTTAATAGAAACCAACTTGACAATAAACTCTATTAAAAACAGTTTGTCCCACTCACAACAAAAGATACCTCTGTTTTCTTTTTTCCTACCTCACTACCAAGATAACTGAGTGCCGATAGAGATGTTGGAGACAGCACACAATGCATTACATTTTGGCCTGTCTATAACACATATTTTTTGAATTTTTAAAACATAAATTATGAAATTATACTGATCTGATTAGAAACTTTTATTCCAAACTGTTCAGTTTGTTGGAAATTTTATCAATGAGTTTTAGGGCAGGGAACTCTGATATTTTAGATGTCTGAAAACAATTAGATCACTGAAGAAGAAAGACCCAGGTCTACAACCAAATTTTAAAACACTCTGTCCATTTAATTCTATGTTGAGTTTTAAAATAGTTACTTAAGTATAAATGCACAAAATATTATTTTAGTTTTTATGATTCAATATATGGGAAGACAGGGAGAAACCAATAAAAACTAATTCCTGTAATCTTTCTGGCCAAAGGTAAATTTATCAGACTAATTTTAAGCCAAAATTAAATACTGAATCCAGGCATCCCTTCTGAAATTCATCATTACAATGAAATTAACAGAACATCATTTGATACCATTTTTCTAGATGTAAAAAAAAATTAATGTTGAGAACTACACCCAGAAAATAACCTACCAGTTCAGACAGTTGTTTTTCCAAGGGGTGGTGAATATTTTCATATATGAGGTTTTTTTAAATTGGAATAAAAATAAACATTAACTGAAAAACACCTACATAAATGTCACCATGAAGTAGATTGCAGGAAGCTAGCAGTGATCTGTGGGTATGCTATTGTGTCTTGAAAATAGATACCTCCTGTTGTATTTTTAGGTTATATGATACAAGCTGTCTTTTGGTAAATTCAGCTTACAGTAAATATATTCTTTTACTTTGTATTTATACTGACTCCTTTACAAAATATTCATTAAGAAAAATGTAACATATATTATGAATTTGACAAAAAGTGTCTTTTTGTCAGAACAGCTATGGGAGGTAATAGAACTGCCCGGGCAGATAAAAAAATTGTATCATTATCGGTCATAATAAAATACCTGAAAAACTGTGTTTAAAAAGAGTCTGTTTTATATCTGGATGAATTTTTAAATCTAAATTTTAAAAAATTAACTTAAATTAAGAATTTAGAGGGGCGCCTGGGTGGCTCAGTTGGTTAACCGTCTGACGTCGACTCAGGTCATGATCTCACAGTTCATGGGTTCGAGCCCCCCTTCGGGCTCTGTGCTGACAGCCAGCTGAGAGCCTGGAGCCTGCTTCAGATTCTTTGTCTCCCTCTCTTTTTAACCCTCCCCTGCTCATGCTGCCTTTCTCTCTCTCTCTCAGACATAAATAAAAACATTAAAAAAAAAAAAAGAATTTAGGGAAGCCTGGGTGGCTCAGTTGGTTAAGTGTCTGACTTCGGTTCAGGTCACGATCTCATGGTTTGTGAATTCAAGCCCCGGGTCGGGGGTCTGTGCTGACAGCTCAGAGCCTGGAGCTTTGGGTTCTGTATATCCCTCTCTCTCTGCCTCTCTCCCACTTGTTCTCTCTCTCACTGTCTGTCTCTCTCTGTCTCTCTCTCACAAAAGTAAATAAACTTTAAAAAAAAAAGAATTTAAATCTGAGAAGACTGTAAAAATCTAAATTTTATTCATATCAATGCTAAATTGGGTTAGTTAAAAATATTCCAAGTAACATAAAATTTATCTAAATAAATCACAATTAAGCAAATAAAATCTTTAAATTTTTTTAAATGTTTATTTTTGAAGGAGAGTGACAGAGAGAGCATGAGTGCAGGAGGGATAAAGAGAGAGGGAGACAGAATCTGAAGCAGGCTCCGGGCTTCAAGCTGTCAGCATAGAGGTCGACACAGGACTTGAACCCGCTAACTGTGAAATCATGACCTGAGCTGAATTTGGACGCTTAACTGACTAAACCATCCAAGTGCCCCAATCAAATAAAATCTTTAAACCAGAATAATGAATTCTGACATCATTCTATTGTGATATATAATAATGTAATTTTAAAAAAATAGGAGTTTGTCATAATATAAAACATTAATTATATTATTTCTTTTACTAAAAATATAATTTGCATTTTTTAGAAGCAACTTGAGCTCTTTGGGGTAGAATGACTTATCCCATCCTTTCAATAGTACAGTAGTTTGAATGCACATCTCTCTCCTAGGCCTTCAAATACATAAGCATCCATGCAATTGCTAATCTAATAATTTCAACTCTCTATCATACACACACACACACACACACACACACACACACACACTTGCACAGAGCACCCTTATCCCCATCATTTATACATTTACTGTGAATCAGACAAACTTCCTCCCAGACTGGAGCATAGTTCGGAAGGTACATGGTTGATTCAGGAAGAATTCTTCTGACTTAACTTGAGTAATAATAGAAGGAGATGTATAATATCAAGTATATAAAATTCTATAGGGATTATATATGACCAATAAGACACAGATATAATCAATAAGCACAGAGAATAATATACATGCAGATATTTTGCACTGGATCAAATTTACTTTTAGATTTCTTCAAAATTTATATAAATAGTTTAAAAATATATACCATATAAAATTTTTAAGGGAAAATTTTTTTAGAATTCTAAGAATATGGAATATAAACTAGAAAATTCAGTAAAGAAAAGAAAGAGATTGTATAAAGTATTACAGACATAAAGATTCATTGTTAGGATTTCAAAAAAGAACCATCTCTGCTCCAAACAGAGTTAATGACGATAAACATCAGCTCAACTGTAAGTGAGCAAATAAATGGGAAATAAGCAAAAAATGAGTCATTTAGACAGATATTTCACAGATGTAAATGATAGTCAAAGATACCGCATGTATCTAGGTTCCCAGTACATCTGTAATTAGTATCCCTGAGAAAAAGGAAGAAAGAAGGTGGTTACAGAAATATTGAAGAATTCAGGAAATGTTTACAAAAATAACAGAAGACACCATCTCAGAGTCCAACGTCTGGCATGCCATTCCAAGGAAGGTCCACCGGATGCCAGCTAAAACTGTGCCAGCTTTGTAAGATAAAGACTAAATCCAAAGAAGATAGATACCAACCAAAACTGTTAGGTTTGTATAATAAAGAATAAATTCTTTGAATATATAGGATATAAAAATCATCTCCTTACTAAAAAAAAAAAAAAAAGTGGCTGGCTTCAGATATTACTTCTGCAATTTAGTGCTAGAAGAAAATGAACAATGATTATAAAGTCTTTTGGGAAAGAGCTAATGATCAAATAATTTTAGATTCAGTAAAACCATCATCTATATATTAAAAAGCAAAAGGCAAACATTTTCAAACATGATAAAACTTTTGAAAAATGATATTCTTCATCTTGAGAAAACTATTGGACAAGTGGTCTTAGCCAACTGAGAAATAAAACAAGAAGCTGTAGAATGACTCCAGGAAGAGGGCAATAAAAACATTTCTGGTGCCTGTCTCCTTGCAAAAACATCCATTTGAACAAGAGAGAATTCCTGGTGAAGAGTTATAGCGCTTGAGTAAAGCACAGAAAGAAGAAACCTGCATTGAAGAGTGTAGGGAATATGTAGATTAACATTATGCCTATCACTCCTTTCTCGAGCCCAGTCTCCTTAGCATGGAGAGAAATACTCATTCTACATGAAGCAGCCTACTTCGCTGCAGGCCTCAGAAGCAGCAAGCTCTAGCACCAGGCAAATCAGACCCCTGGTGAACTTGTGAATCCAGGATTACAGCCTAACCCAGAGTTGATCAGCTCCCATGGCTCTGGGTCGTCTTGGGTCTCTTGTGAACCCTGACCTGGGCCCAGAACCAGGCTGGAGCCCACAACCTACTCTCCAGATCAATTACAGAAATTAAATAATACACTCTTTAGCAAACTGTGTGTCAAAAATATAAATAAATACAAAGGGACACTTAAAAATATATTTAAGAAAATGAAAATATAAATTCAACATTCAAAATTTATGGATATAGAAAAAGCAGTTCTAAGAGGAATATTTATAATGATAAATACCTACAAGAAAAAAAAATCACTAATAAGCAACCTAACTTTACAACTCAAGGAACTGGAAAAGAAAAAAACAAGCCCAAAGATAGCAGGAGGAATGGGGACCTGGGTGGCTCAGTTGGTTAAGCATCCAAATTTGGCTCAGATGATTTCAAGTCTTGTGAGTGGCTTGGGTGTTTGAGCCCTGCGTCAGCTTCTGCACTGATAGGTCAGAGCTTGGAGCCTGCATTGGATTCTGCGTCTCCTTCTTTCTCTGCCCTTCCCCAACTCATGCTATGTCTCTGTTCCTCAAAAATAAATAAACATTAAAAAAAACTTAAATTAGCAGAAGGAAGGAAAGAATAGAATTAAAACAGAAATAAATGAATTAGAGAAAGGAAAAAGAACAGGAAAGATTGATAAAATTAACAGCTGGGTTTTTGAAATGATAAATATAGATAAACCTTTACTTCAAATACAACAAAAAAGAAGACTCAAATAAATAAAATTAAAAATTATATTAAAGATATTTCAACTGAGACCACAGAGATACAAAACATAAAAAGGAAATACCATGAACAATTATATACCAACAAATTAGAAAACCTAGACTAAGCGGCTAAAGTCCTCGAAATATACAAGCATAAAGAAATAGAAAAATTGAACAGTCCAAAGGATATTAAAGTAAGGATATTAAATCAGTTTCTAGGACTAGATGGCTTCACTGGTGAATTCTAAATTTCAAACATTTAAAGCAGAATTAATGCTAATCCTTCTTAAACTTCCAAAACACTGAAGAGTAGGGAATACCATCAAACCTATTTTATGAGACCAGAGTTTTATGATACTGAAGCCAGCAAGGGACACTACAAAAAAAGAAAACTATAGGCCAACATCCCTAATGAATACAGAAGCAAAAATTCCCAACAAATTAGTAGCAAATTGAATTTAGTAGCACATTAAATGGATCATACACCATGATCAAGTGGGATTTATTCCTTGGATGAAAGGGTGGTTCAACATACACATTCAATCAGTGTGATACACCAAATTAATAGAATGAAAGATAAAAATCATATAATCATCTATATAAATTTATAATAACAATACAAATCATCCATGGCCTTGGCAAGGCAACTATGAAAGGACATCAAGGGACACTGAGAATAATCTAAACGTTCTGTCTTGATTTTGATGGTGGTTACGCGTGTGTGTCAATTAGATAAAACTCATCAAAATCAGCATGTCAAAGATGTGCAATTTACTATCAGTAAATTGTAAATTAATATAGTTGATTTCATCATATTAATGCACAAGAGTTTCCAACAAATTTCAATAAAAGAAAAATCATGATACAATGAACATTTTTTCCTGGCCTGCATTATTAGGACGTTGAAAAGCTATAGCAATCAAAATTGTTTGTTATTATGCACATATGTAGATAGGTGGGAAAATGAGGAAAAAATTAGTAAGAGCTTAGAAATATATCTAACTAGGGGCGCCTGGGTGGCTTAGTCGGTTAAGCCTCCGACTTTTGCTTAGGTCATGATCTCCCAGTTCGTGGGTTCGAGCCCCACGTCAGGCTCTGTGCTGACTGCCAGCTCAGAGCCTGGAGCCTGTTTCAGTCTGTGACTCCCTCTCTCTCTGACCCTCCCCTGCTCACACTGTCTCTCTCTCTCTCTCTCCTAGAAATAAATAAAACATTTTTAAAAAAAGAAATATATCTAACTACATAATGAAAATATAGCATTAAAACAGAATTGCAAAACATTGGGAGAATAATTTCAAAATAAAATTGCTGGAAGAAATTGTTAATAACATGCTGAATATACAGAATGACTTTTGATCTTTTCTGCATCAACAAAAATTTTGGTTGCAACAAAGACTTCATAATAAAAATTAAATCACCAAATTGTTAGAAAAAACACCATCATGTGGATGACTGTGTTTAACAAGTGTCAAATCTATAAATCCTCAAAAAAAATTGACACTTATGGATACTACTAAAAAGTAAATTATTTGTAAGCATTAATATTACTTGAAATCAATTTCAAAAATATACACTGGAAAAGTTTCACAATATAAACAATAGGTGAATAATGTTCTGAGTAAATAAAGCAGTAGTTAAAAAAGAGAAAAAGTCAATTCAATAGAATGATGGACAAAACATATTTTATAAAAAAATATAAATGGCTATTAAATCTAAGGAAATAAGTATGTCTATATATATTTCACATGCAGTGGGAATAAATCGTGAAAAAATGAAAATTAAATAGCTAGAAAGATCTATCTCTCTTTCTCTCTCTCTCTTTCTCTCTCTCTCTCTTTCTCTATCTTTCTATCTATCTATCTATCTATCTATCTATCTATCTATCTATCTATCATCTATCTATCTATCGTGATTTTGTTCACGGAAAAAAAAGCATTGGTTTGACCAATCCAAAAATTGTTTCAGGGAGCAAAAAGAGACAAAATAATAATGATTATTGATTGATTTGCCAAAATGGCATCCTCATTGACACCTATTCTGACTTCTAATAAATAGCCCTATTAACTCCCCTTTATAAAAAACACTTTTCAAATCAAAATTCCTCATAATTTACTAATTTTTATGTGTGTTTATTTTCTTTCACTGCTAGAATATAAGCTATTTAAGGGCAAAGATCTTTATTTTGCTCACTGATGCATTCCAAATATCTATGAGTGTGCCTCACCGACTATGAACTAAATAAGTTTTAAACATTTTTTTTGATCAATGAATGAATGAATGAATGAATGAATAAGGGAAGGTAGGAAGAGAAATTTATCACAAAATATATTTTGTATCAACTAAATCAAATGTGGAAGGAAATTGTTAAATCAAAACAAACATTAAGGAAAAGTTTAGAAAAAAATTGCTATTTCAAATGATGTATTTATAGACAATAAGAACAGAAAAAATATAACTAAAGAAATACTTATGGAGATATTACCAATTACCAGGATTCTTAGTGTGTACACAAGTATTGTTATTATTCTGTTTTTCACAAACGTATATGGTCAGAGGGCTACACTGACATTGGACAGGGAAATAAAGACATTGGAAGCTGATACAATGTAACTCCACCTAGTTGATAAACATGTTGAACCTGTGAAGCTCACATGAACAGACCCCATGGTGAAAGAAAGGGCTGACTTAGTGATTTAAAACTAATTCCTATGCTTGAGCTTGAAACTAAGTTTATTTGCCATCTACCAGCTTTGAAAATGTGCAAGACCCATGAGATTTCAACAAATTACAACCATAAAAATGAACACATAGAAATTGACTTGATAAGGACCTATGATGGATTCCTGAGTTAGTTCCATTGCGGACCTTGTCATGATTCAGTAGTGAGATGTATATGCTTAGACATAAGATGCCAACTAAAATTATATTTGAAATGTGAAACAAAAGAAAATATTAATTGGCTAAGGAGATCCATTTTATTATACTGACAATTATATGTCATTCTATCCTTTTTTTTTCTTTTTCACTCCACAAAAATGCATCATGAATACATTTACATGTGATAAAGGAAAGGATAATCTGAATTGCAATAATGTAGCCAGGTGAATTGTGCTCCTATCAAAAGTGAAAAATAACACCCTTAATCCCACATTGAGTCCACTTAATGAGAAGTCTGGCTGGTAGAAATTTCTTGTTTAAAACCCTAAAGATTTTACCAGTGTGACATTTTGGAATATCTACTAACTACTCAACTTACAAAATAATTGAGAATGAGAAATATGTCAAAATGGAGGTTTCTAGAGATTTAAAAGAAAAAGAAAGGTCTGGGTTTTTAAATATATTATTTCACGTTACCTGCTATGCCAACTAATCAAAGACACCGTTCTCTTTTCATTTGCGTGGTCTCAAAGACTATTTAATATTTCAAAGTCAATTTGATAGATTGATAATAGTCTGTGGCATGTTTGGGCCCCATATGGGTATCATCTCATAACAGGACACTAGTGAAGTGATCTTTTTCAGATCCTGACATGTCATTTGGGAAGGTGACACTCTCATCCATCTGTCATGATGGCATCATGCCCAATCCTGGGTCAGCTGAAGTATTTCTCTGGAGTTTAAATAATGACTTTTCTTACATTCCGATTTTTAAAGTGATTTCAATGCTCACAAATTTGACAACTATCCACTTCAAAAATTCAAATATTCTGGAGATAAGTACAGGGAACATTGTGTCAATGAGTACATGTTCTTTAAATATCAGAATGGCCAGTGGATGTAAGTTCAAAAGTGAATACTCTAGAGTCTCTTTCTGTTTTTGTTGTTGTTGTTATTACTTAAAAAGGCAGCAGTAATGACCGTGTCAGGGTGGATCTTACTCTCTATGTACTTTCCCCTAGGTTAATGGAATGGAACAGCCAATTCAGAAGATGTTACTCGTTGGTCTTTCAACATATCTCCATAAACAGTAAGAAACATCCAAGACAGGTAGATAGAACCATTCTTAGGATATTCAAGGAAACCACTTTCTTTGAAATTTTGGAAAATAAAATTCAGTTTACATATCTGCATTCATTGTTATGTGGATAACTTTGGTGGGGAAAGGTCCATGAGGAGAAACAAAAGCAATATGTTTTGTCAAGTCCCTGAATATTTAAAAATATGCTACCATTTTAGCTTTCTGTGTGAGTTGGTATATTTTATCTGATATTTACAGTCACTTTCCTAATCAGTCAACATACAAATTTTTATACAAACTATATTTTTTAATGCAGCATGAATTATTTTAATATATTTATATACTATTTTTAAATTTTTGTTTTTTAAGTTTGTTAATTTATTTTGAGAGAGAGAGAGAGTGGGGAAGGGGCAGAGAGAGAAAGAGAGAGAATCCCAAACAGGCTCCTTACTGTCAGCATGTAGCCCAACATGGGGCTTGAACCCAGGAACCACGCAATCATGACCTGATCTGAAAAAAAGAGTCTGACGCTTAACTAACTGAGACACCCAGGTGCCCCTATATACCATTGTTTATTACAAAGCAATGCATTATTATTTTGTTCATAGTATGGCCTTGTTACTCCTTATTGAATAGACTTGTCTTATTCTGTTCAGTGCTACCCAACAGTGTCAAAGGAGCTTGTAATCACACCCCCATGGCCAGGGGCACCAGAGAAAACCAAGAAAAAAGGCAGACTTTCAGTATTGAAATGAATGACCTGTTCCCCTATACATCAGGAAGTGGTGGGGGATCATCATTAATTTTAGTTCATGTTTCTTTTATTTCTACTTTAAGTCCCTTCCTGACACCTCTTGAGATTATATGAATTATTATATCAGCAGGTATGAAGTACTGAAGCATGCAATTTCATGCAGGGAGAAATCAAGCAGTTGAACCATTAAAATTAATGCAAATAGCCTGTTTCTATTTAAGAAAGAAAATGGGGGTAATCTAGAGGAAGAATTATACATAGTATAACAGAATTGTCTATAAGCTACACTTAAAATTATGTATTGTTTTAATCAAAAGTAATTATATTGTTTTGTAACATTAATTTTCTTTTTATGTGTATTAATTCATTATAAATTAGCTATGAAAAGATCAGTCTAAATGTCTAAACTTGATTTTATTTCCATTTTTTATAAATAACAAGATTTGTTTTCGACCTGTTTTTCAGCAGGCCATCAGGAATTTTGAAATCCATTTCTTTATACTTATGATTCTGTGCTTTAAATATTGTAATCCACACCAATCAGAAAGGAGTAGCTTAAAGGTTCTTTGAAACATTGGTCACCTCCTCCTGAAGGAAATCTTGAAGGAGGATGTCTGCTACAATTTGATCTAACACATAGAAAAGGGTTCTCTGTATCTAACTTAAATCATTACTAAAGCTTTAGGATCTGTCTTTGAGAATGGGGGAAAAGTTCCCTATTGAGCATAAAACATATTAAGTCATCTTTTATATTACAGAATCTTCTCATGGGACATAATCTTTTGTAGAGTTCTCACATATTCTAACATTCTTTGATACTCACACCATGTTCCCTAATTTCCTCCTTACCTATTATCATATAACATGAAACTGTCCAAATTGTTTACTCTCAGTGTAAGTTGTCTCTACATAGAGTTTGGTTAGGGGGAACTCATGCTTTATGTAGGTTGTTGCTTAACTATGTGTCTCCTCAGCAATTTACTGTCTTTGCAATTCTCAATATCTTAGTATTAAAAGAAGGAAATAGCCTCTGTCCTTTTCTAAAACTTTATCAGGTAAGCCACTTTATAAACTTGTTAGCATATTTTAAGTTGAAGGCGTCATGGTAAAGATCCTATAACAGAGACATAAGAATTCTAGAATACTCTTAAAAACATATGATTGACTTTTATTAACATCTGATTATAGAGATTAAAATCAGTAAGTCTTTTTTCAGATGCTTATTCTTCACATTTGTAATCTTTTTGGTTGTGGTGTAGAGAATCCTTACTAGATCAATGAATCAGCCACTATTATGGAGAGATTCAAAATGCATGGCATCAGGATTGTCTCTGACACTGAAACAACGCAAGGAGAATGTCTTATCATAATGAGTGCAGAATATACAACCTTTTCCTAGCACGGGCAGTAGCTGATGTTATTGCTTACTGCTTGCTTTCCATTGCAAAATAATTATCTGGAGCAGATAAGATCACAAACTGGTTAATATCACAAGCCTGCCCCTGCTGCTAATATGATCTTATCAGTCACTGACTGATCACTTTCTAGGGAAGAGTATCATCTTGTGCCCCCTCCGATGCTTCTTTGTTTAAACTGATCCTAGGGTGAGAAGCAAATATTGTGACTCTACAATAGTAAAATGAACTTTGATGTTTTCTTTTTCCTTTGTTAAATATTTTGCTCACAGAGTTTGTGTTTGCCTCATGGGACTCTTGCCAAAGGCAGAGGTTCAATTCCATGTGCTGAAATACATCATCGTGTTTTGGCATAATTGCATTTCTAATGGGCTCTCAGAGAAAGGAATGCATAAGTGCCAATTACAGCATGGTACAAATAAAGCATTATTATGTGTTCTGGAACAATCTGCATAATGGTAATATAGTCATATTATATTACATTCAGTTATTTCTATTTCCTCTATTTGAATCTCTCTGTCAACAAATGATTTTTTAAAGAATGCCCCAAATGAGATTTGAATGCTATAAAAATGATTTCTTTGTCAATGATGAATGCAAAATAATGTATATAAAATTTTACAGATGTATATGTATGTGTATGTATGTATAAAGGAATAGAGAGAGAGAAAGATCACAGAAACATATATAAACATTCTATGCAGATATAGATATGGATATTTTTTCCCACCCACAGAGCTATATATTTCAAATTATAGTGTTTTGATTATCTAAACTACCATATTACAGGGGCACCTGGATAGTTCAGTTGGCCAGGTGTCCTGATTTCACCTCAGGTCATGACCTCACAGTTGGTGAACTCAAGCCCTACATCAGGCTCTGTGCTGACAGCTAGCTCAGTGCCTGGAGCCTGCTTTAGATTCTGTGTCTTCCTTGTGCTCTGCCTCTCCCTTGCTCATGCTCTGGCTCTCTCTCTCAAAAATAAATTAACGTTGGGGCGCCTGGGTGGCTTGGTCGGTTAAGCGTCCGACTTTCGCTTAGGTCATGATCTCGCGGTTCGTGGGTTCGAGCCCCGCGTCGGGCTCTGTGCTGACTGCCAGCTCAGAGCCTGGAGCCTGTTTCAGAGTCTGTGACTCCCTCTCTCTCTGACCCTCCCCTGCTCACGCTGTCTCTCTCTCTCTCTCTCCTAGAAATAAATAAAAGTATTTTAAAAAAAATTAACGTTAAAATTTTTAAAAAATTAAACTACTGTATTACAAATCAGAAGATAGGTGGAGACTAACTAGTTGAAGCCTAGCTGATAAGAGACATATGAGAAAGTTATAACAAACACTTTGAAAGCAAAACTCGCACATAGTAATTCAAAAAGGAATGTAAGGATTTAACGTAAACACCAAAGTACAGTATAAACTGTTCCTAATGTTTGAAGCAAAATCTAATTTATTGTTGAAATAAATATTATGAAAAAGATGAAAAATATATGACTTATTTACTTCAAATAAAAATGCCTTAGAGAAGCATAGCATCTTGAAAATAGTATGGAGGATCAAGGGGATGCCCATTCATGTCAAGCATTGGACACCTGCAGAACATTTTCTGATCTTGATCTACATGACATGTTAGAAAGACTGTTTTTCACTTTAGATTTGACCAAGCTGGAACCTATCTGACAATATGGCAGCACAATACAGGAAAGGACCTTATTGCTTCGGGCATCTAGTTTAAAGTGAGATAAACTATAATATGTTAGTGCTAAAATGACCGCTGTTCTTAGAGTGTTGCCCTTGAATAACAAATTTAAACCTGTCAGTGGGGAATAGATTGTTTTTTCAGAGTGCAGTTTATTGGTTTGGGGAGAAAATTGCTTAATAAAACTTTATTTCAAAAAATTTACACTTTTGCTATCACAGATTTCTATTGACGAGTGTTGAATAATTATAAACATTGAATATTTTTAAAATATTATGTAGAAAAAGTAACAAAAAAAATGAAGACCTAGGTCTTTAAGAAAGCTCAAGTGGTATACTGTGAGGAAAATATATATAATAAATATAGCAAAAATGCCAGAGAAAATATTTAGAAAAAAACAAGATCGCAGTGTGGGGGAGAGAAATGGATTGGAAATGAGAGAAATCCCTTTATAGAGTATGAATTGAATAACGGAGATGTCCCTTAAATTTAGAAATTTTGA
Source organism: Hyaena hyaena (assembly GCF_003009895.1). Classification (NCBI taxonomy): domain Eukaryota; kingdom Metazoa; phylum Chordata; class Mammalia; order Carnivora; family Hyaenidae; genus Hyaena; species Hyaena hyaena. Next base: position 54,683 of record NW_024081546.1, read on the forward strand.
ATTCTTTCATTAAAATTTTATAGTAGATAAAGAGAAAAGTAGTTTTGTTCAGTGCCTTAAAAAGTCAATCATCTTGAGGCACCTGGGCAGCTTAGTGGGTTAAGTGTCTAACTCTTGATTTTGGCTCAGAGCATGATCTCATGGTTCATGGGTCCGAGCCCCATGTCAGGTTCAGCCTTGCTAATGGGGATCATGCTTGGGATGCTTTCTCTTTCCTTCTCTCCCTGTACCTTCCCTGCTTTCTCTCTCTCTCTCTCTCTCTCTCTCTCTCTCTCTCTCTCTCATTCTCTCAAAATGAATAAATAAACTTAAAAAAGTCAATCATCTTACTGCTGGATTAGCAAACTTTGAAAGTCATCAAAAGCTCCAAATGTCAAAGTCCAAATGCATTAAAGACTTGAAAATAAAACCAGAAACCATATGGCTTCTAGAGGAAAACATAGAAGACAAGTTCTTGACATCAGTTTTGGAGAAGAATTTTTGGATTTGACAACAAAAGCAAAGGCAACAAAAGCAAATATAAGCAACTGGAACTACATCAAAGTAAAACACTTTTGCACAGAAAAGGAAACCCTCAACAAAAAGAGAAGGCAAGCAACTGAATGGGAGAAGATATTTACAAACCATATATCTAATAAGGGATTAATATCCAAAATATATAAAGAGCTCACACAACTCAATAACAAGAAACAATCTGATTTAAAAGTGGGCAGAGGATCTAAAGAGACATTTTGCAAGCAAGACATTCAAGTTGCCAACAGGTAATGGAAAGGTGCTCAGCATCACTAATTATCAGGGAAGTGCAAATCAAAACTACAATTAGATATTATTTCAAATTTGTTTGAATGGCTACAATCAAAATGACAAGAAATAGCATATGTTGGAAAGGATGTGGAGAAAAGGGAACATTTGTGCACTCTTCATGAGAATGTAAGTTGGGGCAGCCACTATGGAAAGTAGTATGTACGTTCCTCAAAAAATTAAAAATAGAACAATCATCTGATTCAGAAATTCCACTTCTGAGTATTTATCTGAAGAAAATAAAAAATAATTTAAAAGATATATATACATATATATACTCCTATGTTCATTGCAGCAATACTTACAATAGCCAAGATACTGAAGCAACCCAAATACCCATCCATAGATGAATGGATAATGAAGCTGTGATACACACACTGGAATATTATTTAGTCATGAAAAAGAGTGAAATCTTGCAATTTGCAACATGGATGGAGCTAGAAGGTATAATGCAAAGTGAAATAAGTCAGAAAAGACAAATGTCATATGATTTCACTAAAATGTGGAATTTAGAAATAAATGAGCAAACAAATAAAAAAAGACAAAGGATAAACCAAACTATTTTAATTTCTTATTTTGTTACTATTTTTTTTTTTATTTTAGAGAGAGAGTGTGTGTGCAAGTGGAGGAAAGAGGCAAAGGGAGAGAGGAAGATCTTAAGCAGGCTCTACTCTCGGTGGGGAGCCTGACACAGGGCTCAATCCCATGACCTTGGGATCATGACCTGAGCTGAAATCAAGAGTCTGATGCTCATCCAAATGACCCACCCAGGCTCCTCCAAACTCTTAAATTCGAAGAACATATTAGTAGTTGCCAGAGGTGAGGTGGGTAGGGGGACAGGTGAAATAAATAAGGGGGATCAAGAATACCTTTATCTTGGTGAGCACTGAGTCATGTATTGAATTGTTGAATCATTGTACACCTGAAACTAACACTATAAGAAAGGAGATACATTTGTGAGAACATGGATGGATCTTGAAGGCATTATGCCTAGTGAGGCATAATGAGACAAAGACATGATCTCACTTATATGTGGAATCTAATAAGAACAACAAAAAAATGAGCTCTTAAATACAAAGAATCAGAGATACAAAACTCTGGTTGAGAAAGTTGGAAGATTACGGTTGAGGAAAATGAGTGAAGGTGGTTAAAAGGTACAAACTTCCAGGATAAAATGAATAAATCCTGGGATGTAACGTATACAGCATGACAACTAGTTAATCACAGTGTATTGTATATTTCAAAGTTATTAAAAGAGTAAGTCTTAAAAGTTCTTATCACAAGAAAAGAAATTGTAACTATACATATATATGTGTGTGTATACACACACACACACACACGCACACACATATGTATATATGGTGATGGATGTTAACTAAACTTACTGTGATGATCATTTCATAATGTGCATATGAAATAAATCATTATGTTGTATACCAGAAACTAATATAATGTTATGTCAATTATATCTCAATAAAAAAAGCTACAAATGAAATTTAATGTTTAGCATCACCAAATACCTTTGTCTAGTCTACTGTATTTTATGCATTTTCATTTCATTGCTCTTAATTAATCAGGGTTTATAGCTGCATGTTTAAATGTTATTTGTGCACCCATGTAATAGTCCCAGGTTAGAAATTTCAAGCAAATATGCTGTCAGTGGAGAGTTTTCATAATTGTATACACATGTAAGACATATGCATAACAATTAGTTTAACATCAAAAATTAATCAAGTATGTTGTTGGTATAAATTAAAGAATAATTGGGGAAAAAAAAGGCTCTTCTCCTTTTTCCCCCACAGGTGAATGTTTCTTCTCATTTAACTAAGTATTTCTTATAAAATTAAATGCTTTTAATTTCTGATAGGAACAAACAGAGAGTATTGTGCCATTTCTGTATTTCTTTTGGTACTAATAATGAATTGTAAAATAATTGTAAAATATCATTAACATGAAAATACTGTGGGTTTTCTGTGGATGCTATTATGTCAAAGCATTAGTTGTTCACATTCCCAAAAGCAGACAATCTATCTTGTTAGTTCTTTAACCATATTGTGAAAGCATAACTGTATTCTGTGCATTCTTGGTTGACATTAAAATGATCTGTTAGTGGTGCCTAGCAGAATGTCATCCTTCCTGCATTATATATTTAGATTCACTCACCCAGCAACTTCAGATCAACAATGTGTCCCTGCAGACCCATCTGTCGGTAAGAGTGAAAACTCAGAGGTGGGTTTACTAATTTGTTAAAGTATCTTCTCCACATGTCTTAAAATGTGAATAGAAAGGATATATTGCACAAATGACTGTTTTGCTTTTAAAGGCATATTTGAAAGTCTTAGGTCTTAAGTACAACCAAGTTAGAGTTATTCAGTATCAGAGTATGTAATAGGGAATTATGACTGTCCACGTATTGTATACATTTGATTATTTGCTCTGTTTACTTCTCTTCAGTTTCTCAATACTTAAATTTACGTTTGCATCTCATTTCAGATAATTTCTAAGTCAAAAATTTACATGGATTCCTTATTTCATTAGCATCTATTAATCATGATCCTTTGGAATTTGCTCTCAAGGCCTCTATAATACAGCCTTCTTCCTGTTTAAACTGTTCCCTCCAGTTGGCTCTATTCATACTTTGATCTTCTTTACATGCCATATGCATCGACAACTTTTTATGTGTCTCACTGCGGTTGACATTTGCTCTTTATTCCTTCCTTTTGTTCATAATATTTTTATTTCAATGCTCAATCTAAATATTCTATTAGGTTTTTCTGCTTACTTCACTCAAGGATTCTTTCTTCTGTCCCTGAAAGTTGACCGGTTCAACAGTGAGTCTCTGTCAGCAAATTCACAATATATCAATAGAAACACTTTCTCTCTGCGTTCTGCCAAGAATTTAATATTAGAAGGTTATTGCTATAAGAAATCATATATTTTAAAAAGATATTGTAAGGAAAAAGAAAGGCAGATGAAAAATATGACAAGAGTTTTGACTATTACTAATTTAAAGAATGCTTACAAACATGAAAATAATCTAACATCCAACAAACATGTAAATATTAAAGAACATGCACTAGGAATTCACAAGTTAGAATTTTCAAATATGTATACTCCAGTTTTCCATCATAAGACATAAAACAGTTCTTAAAAATTAATGAAATATTAGCCTTTCAACAAGAAGTCCTTATCTTTTTTCAGTTATGAGGAATGGTGAACAGAAATGGACACTGTGATATATTGCTGGTACAAATAGAAACTGAAAGCAATCTTCCACTAGGAAGTAAAAGCTTTAAAATATTCATATTTCTGAGGTGACAGTGCTGCACCCACGTGTGCCTTTTTCCTAGAGAACTAATGAAAATAATTTGAAAGCTTTACATACATGAGAATTTGCCATATCTTCACTTATGATACTAAGAATTCCTGAATTCAGGAATGTTTACTTGTAGGGATATTGGGTAGTTATTAAAATCATCCCGAAATGATGATAATTGTAACCATATAACCCAACTTAACTGATGCAATTAGTATCAAATACTTTTTTCAATTATTTCGTATAATTGCATACATCTTACTAAGCATTTTGTATTATTCTATTATTTCAGAATACATTCACTGATAATGATTTGTTCTGTTTCTTTTAGTCTAGATATAGAATCCAGGATGTCTTTCTTTATCCCAAACTTCCATTATCCATGCTTGGTTTGTGTGTTATGTATCCTAACTATTGATTGATTTTGTCTCTTTCTATTCACTTCTTTAATTATCCTAGTTCAGATCTGTATTATCTTTCTTCTAAGTCCCTTTTTTAACTTCTTGCTATTTTACTAATCTCCAGACTTGTTCAATTAAAATTCACACTTCAATCTCCTGCATAAGGGGTCTGTGTTAATGTAAATCAGATTGTATCACTTTCCTTAAACCTTGGTTTCAGGATAAAATCTAAGTCCCTTGATCTTCCACACCCAGTCTCCTCTCCTGTCTCCCCTGTGTCTCTCTGTTTAAGCTTCATTAATACACTCTGTCCAAAGTTCCTCCATACCATGCTACAATGTTACCTTTGCTTATATTCTGCTTTCTGAATGGAAAATATTATTGCCAGTTCCCTCCCTGCTAAGTCATACTGTTCACCTTAATGACACAAAAGGTGAAGCTAAATACAATGGAAAATAGTACTAATTATAAGTACAAAGGATATTAAACAGTTTTCTATTTCAGTCCAAAATATATTTTATTTTTTCTATCTTACATTTTTAAATTGAACATACAAATAAGTATTTTAAGTGTCAACATGACCTCATCTGAATATATCTTTGCCATAATATTTTTGCTAATTTTATCAGCATTCATATGTCAAAAATTAACCGAGGGCCACTACTCCTTCTGAGCGGTCAAATCTCTGCCAACTGATAGACTCTGGTTTGAAGTTAAATGGTCATATATCTGAGTCTGTGACTGGGGTACAAAATGATTTTTAAAAGACTAACTGACCCAAAATTTTAAAATTTGAGGTCTTTAAAGAAAAAGAGTACAAAAGATCAATTCATTAAATTATTGAAAAATAAAAACCCTTCCAAAACATTGTGTAAAATTACCTAATAATAAATAGGTAATTTAAGACGATTGCCTTATATCCTAAAACAGGAAAATCACAGTCTTGAAGAGATATATGTACTTCACTCCCATTTTCATTAACAATAGCCAAAAAATGGAAACAACCTAAGTGACTATTGAAGGGCAAATGAATAATGGACATATGATATGTATATACAATATAATATTGGTCAGCTATAAAAAAGGACAAAATCTCACTACTTATGAGAACATGGATGGAACTTGAGGGTGTTATGCTAAGTGAAATATGTCACTAAGCGAAATATGTCACGGAGTGAAAAATATTACCAAGAAAGACAAATACTGTATGGTAAGCAGTTTAGAGATTTTAGGGGGTGATAAATAATTATCTTTACTGTTTTCTTAATTTGTTTTTAGTCTTTGCTTTATTTCCATATGTACATTCCATAAGAAAAGTAGGGTTTTTTTTAAACTCTTGGTTCTAGGTATATAGAACTCCCTGATTTATGCTCAAACAAGTAAAATTTACACATTGCCTAACCACTCAGCATATACCCCACTAACAGTTGATTATTCAGCTTCTGGACCAAAACTAACCCTCTAAGCTAACTAAAGCTTCAGTATTTTGAGAAGATAAGTACACTAAGTTTTCCAAGTTAGATAACACATTAAAAATAGTTTTATAGATACACCTGGTGGCTCAGTTGGTTAAGCTTCTGACCTCGGCTCAGGTCATGATGTCGCAGTTCCTTGAGTTCAAGCCCCACTTCGGGCTCTGTGCTGACAGCTCAGAGCCTGGAGCCTGTGTGGGATTGTGTGTCTCCCGCTCTCTCTGACTCTCTCCCACTCACACTCTTTCTCTCTTCTCTCAAAAATAAATAAACGTGGGGCGCCTGGGTGGCTTAGTCGGTTAAGCGTCCGACTTTCGCATAGGTCATGATCTCGCGGTGCGTGGGTTCGAGCCCCGCGACGGGCTCTGTGCTGACTGCCAGCTCAGAGCCTGGAGCCTGTTTCAGTCTGTGACTCCCTCTCTCTCTGACCCTCCCCTGCTCACGCTGTCTCTCTCTCTCTCTCCTAGAAATAAATAAAACATTTAAAAATAAATAAATAAACGTTAAAAAATTATTTTTACATATTACTTCCTGTTTATTTGGGCCTAAGTATCTAACTGGTAATGTTTGGTATGATATTGTAAGAATAAATCTATTGATTTTTTAAAATGTTTATTATACTTTTTATGTAAAAACGAAAGGGAGGGTATACCAGTCACAAAATCAAAGCCAGAGATAATTCTGTAGCATCAGTTATTTTCAGTTCAGTCTTTAATTAGACCTTTACAAAAACACGTATTGCAGCTTTTAAAGCTTCTAACCACAGAGACTAGACAATCATCTATCTAATATGTCTTCCTAGTAGAATGAGTGCTCCATGATTTCAAGGAATGTGTCTCATTCACCCAGAAGCTAAAGCAGCACACAGTGGGCACTCAGAACAGCATCTGTTAAATGAATGCGTGGATGTTACTTAACCAGATCCTCCCTACAACATTGTGAGGTGCTAATGTCCTAATTTGTAAAGGAGGCAGGCAAGACTCAGAAATATTATGTGACTCACCCTAAGGCACACAGCTTTTATAAAGAGCCAGGACTTAAAACAAAAATCTTCGTCCACTGTACCCCATGTTTGTGTTTTTTTTTTTTTTCTCATACAGTATTTCCTTTCCTTTGAGGAATGTAGGAACCAGAATTGGTTGACTTAGGGAAATAGTTTTATATGAACAATTTTGTAAAGGGAAGAAATCATTGTAACAGTGTTCTTAACATTTTGTTACTGTTTCTCATCTGTATAGCCCAAGACACAAAAATAAAATTGTGCTTAAATTGAAATGGAAATAATTCAGGTAGGTATAGTATTTGTTTTCCATAATCTTTCACTATCTTCTTGACTGGGACTTAGCACAGATACTCATCTGCTTACTGTTGAATTTTAATTATCACCACATGTTAACTACATTAACTACCAGAAAAACAGGATGCAAAGCCAAGTGTTGGAAAGTACTTACTCCACCCACAGAAAAGCAATGGGGATTTAGTAAAAGATGGTCCAGTAGATATTCATCACAAAGTGGGTAAGAAAGAATGCAGAAACTTTTCAAAATCACCACACATAAAAGGATTGGAGCGTCGGTGTTTTATCTAAGATTCATTGGTGATTTTCTTTGATTTTATCTTTTATACGATTTCAATGTTTTGAAAAGCTAGAATACCACTGAAATAATAGTCATAAAACATGACCCAATACATATTGTGCATGGAAGAAGCTTTATTTCCTAAAGCTTCCGCAAAGAGCTAGATGTCTGGTTATTTAAATAAACACAGAGTTACTGAAGATGAAAGAGGTGAAAGGCAATGTTGGGTTAAAATATTCTGGATTTTGTTCCTTAAATATTTTATTCATTTTTTTCAAAATGGGTAAAGGTGAAATAATTCAATGTATTTTGCTAAAAAAATGAGAGCACTATGCTCAGTTTTATTACAAAAATTGTGAAAAATAAAGGTAAAGAATTATACTTAACAAAATATTTAAAAAATATAGAGACATGGCTAGTGGCCCACATGGTTATTATTACTCTTAAGTCCCTACAGATGTTATGCTAATATCATGTGGCCCATGCTTCCCCCATAAATCACATTGCTAAGATGGATTACCTGGCATGACCCAAGGTGTTGGGCACAACATTCCATGGACTAAGTGGTTCTCTTCCAGAAGCTGGGGGCCAAAGGCCAAACCTTTACTTGGTCAAGGTCAGTCTTATACTGTATATTGTCTTCCTGCTTTCGATCAGATTTCTTCTGTGCTCTAGGCTCATTCCCATCTGCATACTAATATGTCACATAAAATAAATAAATATCAAATTAAAAAGCAGCAACAGCCGTAATGCAAATTCTCTTTTGATCCAATTTCTTTCTTCACTACTATGTCATTTCTCTGACATTTTTAATGTAAAGTGTACTGAATTCTCCAGTCAGGGCATACTTTATCACTAACAATCTCCAGGGCACTGGTATAAAGTTTTCTCAATTCAGAATCAATCTCCATACCACATTGACTATACTGAAGCAAAGTCATTGTCAGACAATAACTCCTGTGTGCTTCAGAGAATCTAGAGTGCCTTTGATCCACGTGGACATAGCTACTAGAGTCAGCAATATTAGGCAGTGTGTTGAAGTGTCTGTAGCTAAAAGTGTATTTGGAAGATATTTATAATAATAATCAATTATTTTTATTTCATACAAGTCTGTTTTCCTGTTTATTCAGTTCTGTGATGCAGGTTCATTCCATTTGGTGTTGTAAGAATTTATCTTATAAATAGCTAGGTATGTAATTTTCCTTTAAATTAGTTTTTAATTTGTAGCTGTTTCCCAGCATTTTTCGAGATCAGTGAGATTTCGTACCTTGCCATCACTGTTTTATGAATTTCAGAAAGTTAACAGAGTTGATGATTAGTATAGCTCCAGATTAATTTTGAACACTCAAATCTCCAAACTAGAAAAAAGAATCACAATACAAAAGGTAATAGCATATTATAGTACAGAAAGCTAATTTCCTGTTGCTGTTACAGATTCACTCACTAAAAATATCAGGACAATCTTATTTCATAATTTTAACACAATAGTGAAGAGCTGTTGTAATAGAGCAAGTATTTATGATAATTAGGTTTTGCTGAATAATGTGGTTCTTCAAAGATGATAGTTGTGGATATTGATTTTCCAAATGGACTGAGTCATTGATTGAATGCAATTTGAAGAGGAACCGAATTAGTCTCTTGAATTTACCTGGGGCTGCTACCAGTGGAATACATTATCTGAGGAATCCCATAGCTATGTTTAATAGGTCAAGGACTCCCCCTGTCTGTTGTTCACTCATGGAAACATTTCTCAGTTAATAATGTTTACCTGTAAAACCATAGGTGACTCCAAGGAGTTGTTCAATGATTGATTTTTTTTTTCTATACTAAGATAAACAAATTCCAGAATTGAATTAAGAATGCTAAGCTTTTTGATTCATACAACAAAATGAGGAAGTAGAATGCTGATTACATTTTACCAATATAAGCTATTATTGGGACATAAGACAGAAATTATTTCTGTAGAGACAGCTGGCATAAGAGTGCAGCAAATAAATATTCCTCAGGGAACAGGCCATGAAAAACACCTTCCTGTGAAAAACAGTAGATTATTGTCTAATTCTTATCAGACAAAAAGTCCTCACCCATTGGGACTAGTCCAAATGTAGTCAAGTTACTGAACTGTTATATTTCTAAGAGTTTAAATGTATTTATTTTTGTTGTATTTTAGTCTTTCTGAAATTAGCATATATTTGCCGTGCATACTTAATATGAAATGTTTCAATTCTGTGTTCTTAAATTGCTGACCTACTTTATAGTAAATAGGAAAAATCCTAAAGTCTATGGAAATATTCATTTTATTTTTATTATGAACTATTTATACCATACAGAAAAGTACAGGGAATAAGATTGTGTCACATACTAATATTTTGTTTTAATTACATCTAATAAAAACAGCAAAAGATAAATTTGAATGTATCTCTCTGGTATGCGTGTCAGACATATTTCAAGGTTTTTTTCCTTCATCTGTTACAGAAGACCAAATATCTCAGATTTGACAGACATGATTCATGCGCATATTTTATACTATTATTTCATAATTGTAGACCTACAAATACTTCTAAAATCATAATATACACATTTTAAATATTGAATTGATTCTAATATACTTTTATATATGTATCATCTATGAAATTGTAATCAGTGGTATCTTAAAACAACAAATAGCAACCATTTGTTTTATTGTGGTAAAAGATATTTTATCTTTACCATGTTGAATATGCTTCATTATTTTATTTCTTTACTTTTTATTGTAGTTTATGAGACCATTCATTCATTTTAAGTAACATACCTTCTCTATATTTTATTCTACTTTATAGTTTATATGGTACATTTTAATTATTATAAGATAGAAAAAGATTCATATTTATTTATATTTCATAACACAATAGTCACACACAAATACACATACATACAAGCACATATTTTTTTTAAACTAGAGACATATACTATTATTCAGTTTAGAATGGTTCAAATATTATTCCTGTGCCAAATCTCATTTCAGTATTTTGCAACTGCTATAGGTTAGAAAAAGTCATTTTATTACCACTTTTACCTATTTACTCATTATATCTCAGTTCAGTGTTTTTGAATCTCTTTCCATTTTGAAAATACTTTCTTTGACAGTATCCATCAAGGGATTTATGCTCTTGACTGAGCCTTATTTTTATTCTATTACCTATTAATTTATTTTCAGAATTTATAATGGACAATTATTCTTATAGTTCAGTTATGCCAGATCTTTTATTTGTTCTTTTATAGATTCTGAATTATAATTACCTACTCATTTTTTGTTAATGTATCTTTACCTTAATACTATCTTAATTACACATATTCTCTATTATCTAGGTGGTTAACCTGTATATTATGTATATTTGACATGCCACCTTAGTATAAATCGTACTTTGCTGAATTCCTGAAAATACTAGAACTTTGCATAGCCTGTTATATTATTGTTATCATGCAGTTTAATTCTAAATATATCACATTATTGTTATGTGTAATGTAAAGTATAGTCAAGGCAATGGCCCATGTATTTACCCTTTCACTACTCTGTGTTCCTTCCTGTATTTCTGTGTTGCTTTGTGGTATCATTTTTCTTCTAGCTAAAAAATTGCCATTAGATTTCAAATAAAAATTTTTAGTGCAGATATTCTCTGTATATTTATCATATTAAAAATGTATATAGTGTTTAAATCTGGAATAGAATTCTACATTGGTAGTCATTGTCTTCTAACACTGTGGGAGTCAACTGTCTTCTAGATGGCATTATTTTCTGAAGTTTGCAGTCAGTTTTATTGATGCTTTCTAAAGGAAACCTGTATCTTCTTTTAGATGTTTTTAATATTTTCTCATCCTATTTAGTTTACATCATTTTAACTATAATAAGCTGAGTTGTGCTTTCCTATGTGTCTCTATCTCCAGTAAATTATTATCATCCTTAGGCTTAAATTTTTCCTATGCAACATACAGAACCTTTAGATATCAGAGAAGATAAGGACAGTTGACTAAAGATCTGGAGATCACCGCATATAAAAAGAGATTCAAAGAGTGTTTACATAAATGACTTTTCAGAACCTTTACATAAATTATAGTATTGGATACTATAAAAAAAAAGAACCATATGAAAATCCTAGAAGTAAAAAAGTACAGAATTCAAAAATAAAAATTCAATTTGAAATACAGAACTCAGCCCATTTACATTAGCACCCCCCAAAAGTTCTGAAAACACTAAGGTATAAATTTAAAAAAAATTACAAGATTTATATGAGGAAAATTATAAAACTGATTAAATAAATCAAAGGACTGAATAAATAAAGGCACTTTCCATATTCAGATATAGAGCCAATATTGTCAAGATGTCAATTCTTCAATTGATTCAATCCAATCCCAATTAAAACCCCAGGAGATTATTTTGTGTATTTCAACAAACTGATCTTCAAGCTTATATAGAGAGACAAAAGGCCCAAAAGAGTCAACACAATATTGAAGGAGAAGAACAAAATCGAGACTTACTATAAAGATATACTAATTAAGGGGCGCCTGGGTGGCTTAGTCGGTTAAGCGTCCGACTTTCGCTTAGGTCATGATCTCGCGGTTGGTGGGTTCGAGGCCCGCATCGGGCTCTGTGCTGACAGCCAGCTCAGAGCCTAGAGCCTGTTTCAGTCTGTGACTCCCTCTCTCCCTGACCCTCCCCTGCTCACGCTGTCTCTCTCTCTCTCCTAGAAAAAAAAAAAAAAAAAAAAATTTTTAAAAAAAGCTATACTAATTAAGATAGTGTGATATTGGTGAAAGAATAGACAAGTAGATAAGTGAAATAGTATAGAGAGCCCAGGCATCAACCCACACAGAGTCACATATACTTAGACAAAGGAGAAAAGGCAATGCAATGAAGAAAAGATAGTCTTTTCAATATGTGACACTGGAACATTAGGACATCATATGCAAACACTACTACTACGACTACTGCTACCACTACTACTAATAAATATGTAAATATAAAGATATATATATTTAGCAAGTATTATATATATATACTGTGTTCTTCACAAAAAAATTTGTGAAGTGTATCATAGACCTAAATGTAAAATGCAAAACTATACAACTCCTAAAAAATAACATAGCAAAACATCCAGATTATCTTAGGTATGGTGATGTCTTTTTTAAATCTTTATTTATTTAGTTTGAGAGAGAGAGAGCACAAACAGGGATGGAGCAGAGAGAGAGAGGGAGAGAGAGACAATCACAAGCAAGGCTCAGTGCTGTCTGTGCAGAGCCTGAAGTGGGGCTCAAACCAATGAAGCATGAGATTATGATCTGTACTGAAATCAGGAGTCAGAGGCTCAATGGACTGAGCTGCCCAGGTGCCCCTTATGGTGCCTTTTTAAATGCAATACCGAGAGCACAATTCCTGAGAGGAAGAATTGATAAACTCAACATCATTAAAATTAAAAGCTCACCTCTGCAGAATCCAATGTAGAGAGAATGAGAAGACTAACACATTTTAGTGAAAAAAATATTTGCAAGTGACATTTCTGATGAACAACTATTATGCAAGATACATGAAGGATTCTTAAAAGTCAATAATAAGAAAATAAGCAACATGATTGAAAAAGGGCAAAAGATCTGAACAATTAACCAAAGAAGATATACAGATGGCAAAGAGGCATATGGTAAAATATTCATCATATGTCATCAGGGAAATTCAAATTAACACAATAAAAAAGTACCACTACATACCTATTAGAATGCTCAAACCCAATACATGGACAAACCAAGACTAGTGAAAACGGTAAGCAGCAAGTACTGCCGTTCTCTGCTGGTAGCAATGCAAAATGTTACAACTTTGAAAAACAGTTTGAAAGTTTCTTCAAAATTTAGACATACTCTTCTTATGTGATCATCAAGTGCATTATCAGTATTTACCACAAATAACTGAAAATCAACATCCACAAAAAACACTGCACATGGATATTTGTAGCAGGTTTATTAATAACCACCAAAGCTCAGAAGTAACCAAAGTATCCTTCCAAAGGTGAATGGATAAATAAATGGTAGTACCTCCAAACAATGAAATATCAGTAAACATTAAAAAGGAATTATTTGTCAAGCCATAAAATGACTTGGAGGAAATTTAAATGCATAATACTTGGAGGAAGCTTACATGCATATTACTAAGTGAAAGAAGCTAATCTCCTCAGATTAGCTATACACTATATGATTTAACTATAAGACATTCTGGAAAAGGTAAAATTTTGGAAAAAGTGAGAAGATCAGTTGTTGCTGGAGGTTAAGGAGGAAGAATGGATAAAAAGATGATAAATCTTTGAAAGGAAAGCTACAATATGAAAAAATGAAATTAAAGTTAATATAAAATATATAAAATTATAATAAAACTACAAAAGAGAATGAAGAGAATCACATATACTGTACAATAATATGTGAGATTATTTTCATGACCTTTGTGTCAGAAGCAAGATATTGAATAAGAAACAAAAAGTCCAAGTCTAAGGAATTAATATTCAATAAACTCAATAAATTGATTATATAATCTTTAATTTAGCCATCCCATATACCACCAGACCTTCAAAAATTCACACAATCTGATGACTACCAGAAATCAATCACTTTCCCAGAACTGTTACAACTAACAGTTAGCTTAGAGGTCAACTACAAAGGAATGTCTCATCCTCCTACTATTAACTTATTCAAAGTATAAATAACAATCTTCTCGACAGTGCTCTAAATGTTTCTGCATGGTGACTGGTAGTGGAAATAGTTTTGCTAGAAAAGAGAGATTATAGACTGGGTCTCACTGAAAGCATCTGGCTTAAATAAGTGAAATAAATAATTCATCATAGAAGCATGTAATAATCTGAGGTGCAATGAATATTTCTTATTGATTTTGCTTATGTTGATGTCATTGTTTTCCATTTGTTGGACAGAGATTGGGGTAAAAATAGGAAGTTCTTTTGGAAGCTGTAGGCAGGTAAGGATTCCTTTGACAATCCGAGAAAAATTATAAAGAGAATCATGTAGTATTCAGAACAGCAGTAAGTATTCAGTAGCTGAATAAGAAGCATGGATTTTCTGATTATAGAGAAGGCCCAAAAGATGTATCAGAATTGGAATGATAAGAACAAAAAGATGATTTTGTAGAAAATATGGGGAAATAAGTCCTAGGAGTCTCCATTTATTCTATTCTTAAATGAAGAATAATAATACCTGCTTCACCAGGTAGTTATTTTTGGAATTAAATATTAATTTCACTATTCTATGTCTACACACAAAAATGTAACACAACTCCAATCATTTGAACCTGGGCAATAAAGAATAAATATGACCTATTAACAGATTAAAAGAAAGAACAGAAAAATGAAAGAAATAGGAACAGTGCTAGAAAAAGAAGAAACAGAAAAATCTTTGAATTAACATAAATAAATAAAAAAATAAGAGATGGAAAATGTGAGATGGAAATAGAGGGAAGGAGGAAAGATGACAGTCATTTCACAAGGAAATGATTAGTTTCCACTTTAATATCATTTTAAGATGATGGCAAGATATCTAAATGTCTAGTAGTTATTTGTAAGATGAGAAAGCAGACAGTAAGTCAGCTCTGGATATACAGATTCAAGAGTTGTCCTTATAAAATTAAACAGCCTTAAAAATAATGGGATTATAGGAGAGAAACTATAGAGTTAAAGGAAAAGAACACAGGGAAGAGAAGGAGAGAAGAAGTGAGAGAAGGAGGGACCATGAGTCGTAGGGGGAAAGCTGCAAAGGACTGAGAATAATCTATAAGCTAGAGTGTCTATTTTTAAGGAGGTCAAAAACAAAACAATAAAAATTAAAGACATAATTGATTTTTAATTTCGGGTACTGTGTAGAAGTGAAGGAAAATGAGAGATCTATGAGACGCATACAATCCAAAACAGTGTCGTTTCATTTATAAGCCTGATGGATTCAGGGCAAATTGCAAGAGGGGCACACGGGTGGCTCAGTTGGTTAAGCAAACGACTTCCGCTCAGGCAATGATCTCGCAGTTTTTAAATTTGAGCCCACATTGGGCTCTGTGCTGACAGCTCAGGGCCTGGAACTTACTTCAGATTCTGTGTCTCCCTCTCTCTCTACTCCTCTCCTGCTCACATTCTGTATCTTCCTCTCTCAAAAATATATAAACACTGAAAATTTTTTTAAAAGAATCAAATTTCAAGGAATTATCATTAAATTGGGAAAAATAGAGTATGTGACCATCTTTTAAGGAGTTAAACAAGTAAAACAAAGAACAAATTTGAACACAAATAAAGCTTGAGATATGTATGAATTTAAAAAAACTTAGTTCAAGAATAAGAACAGACATTTAGGGAGTAAAAGTAATGTAAAATGTAGAAAATATGACAATACAAATAGAAGGAATGGCTGGTGGGCAGCTGACTGATGAAATCATTGTTTTGAAGAAGACCGGGAGTAATAAAAGGAGAACAGATAGAGAAATCACAATTGAAGAAGCATAAGAAGGTTCTTTTAGGCCCACAATGGAACTGTAAAGAAGAATCAAATTGTGCTTGCTCTCAGAGGCTTGCCCAGATCAGCCAAGGTTAAGAGATGTTTTCTAGGATACAGCATGATGTTTAAATAATTTTTTTGTGTGTTGTTACTGAATTGCTAAAGGAAAGTACTTTTTTTTTTTAATGTTTTATTTATTTCTAGGAGAGAGACAGAGAGAGAGAGAGCGTGAGCAGGGGAGGGTCAGAGAGAGAGGGAGATACAGACTCTGAAACAGGCTCCAGGCTCTGTGGGGGCAGTCAGCACGGAGCCCGACGCGGGGCTCGAACCCACGAACCGCGAGATCATGACCCAAGCGAAAGTCAGACGCTTAACCGACTAAGCCACCCAGGCGCCCCTAAAGGAAAGTACTTTTGACTAACCAGAGCTTCTTTATTAATTTTTCTGTCTAGCAGAAAGTACTAATATTTTATTCACCTTGTAAAAAAGTGAGAAAACACAAGATTTTAAAAGAATCCTCAATGTTGAGATAGTTTCTATAATTTTAATGCTTTAACAACAACAACAAAATAAGAGATAGATTATACTTCATTCCCAAAAGAAGCCTAAGTGTCAAAGCATATTCTGTCAAAATGAAAACTCAGTCCCTGTGAATCTGTCTTACTCTCTAGGAAGAATCCCAGGAGAAAGAAAAAAGAATGGTTTGAAATAAAGTATCTAAATTTCTTATTTACTGTCCAGTATCACAGAAAACACATCAAGCTAGTTCAAACTTAAAGGAAATAAATCTACCTGCTCATTCTGTTTTCTAGCTCTACCGTTTTGGATAAGACATAAAATCATCTTTTCAAAGAAATAACATTCCCTCTTCAGCAAGCAATTCTCATGATTATATTATACCATTTAGTTATACTATACAACTGTTCATATTTTTCCAAAAGACAATCATAAGATTGTATACTCTTTGCTCCAGTCAATAATAGACTTGGCATATATATATCCGACAGATATTTCATTGAATTTACAAATTAAAGGAAAAGGATAGTTAAAAATCATACAAATATTTCAGTCAATTTAAATTAGTCACTGAATAGCTCTGTATCCACTATAGGAAGTATATGCTTAACAAGGAAGAAATTAATATTAATAATATAATTCTTTGCTTAGAAAGTAGAAACTTGAATTGTAATCACTTCATAAGTATACTTTATTTGGCTAAATTAATCAAATTTAGGATTGTTTTTTTTAAATTTTTTTTCCTACTGAAAGCAGGTAAGTAATAAAATAAACTCAATTACCACGAGGACATACAAATTGACAAGTAATATTAATGGTTTCATGGCTAAAACTTAATATGATTTTATATGGCAAAATATATGGATATTTTTCAGGAACAAAGTATAATATGTTATTAGTCTTTACATCTATTTCTCCAGAATCGATATAACTTCAATAAAATACATGTATTATACTTGGCTACTTGATAAATTAAATACACATGGAAGAACAAATTCATATGTACATTATTCGTATTGCTTTAAATCTTATGCAAATTTTAGTTCTGCTGACGACCACCATATGGAGTATTAGGGCTCTTTTTGCTTAATGTCTGTAACTGCGCACCACTTCTTTCTGCTATGCCCTTTTCTCATACGGGTTCCTTAATACAAAGGAGAAAGGCTAGAGTTCATATTTCCACATAGATCTAAAAGAAAATACAACTATATACAAAGGAATCTTAATAGAGACAAAGAGGAACGGTGTAAAAGAGATCTCCATGAGAAACTATGTTCCTTCCAGTTATGACCTATAATAAGTATGATTTCCTAAATACATTTGTATTGTCTTTCCTCCTTCCTACAATGAGATGAATGAGTTCAGGTGTATAACATGACCTAGAATGGCTTGACATACTGCTAGAAAGAAGAGGATTTAAAATTGAACATTTCATGAAACATCATGGAATGAAAAAAGAAACAAAAAATAAAAATTCACATATCCTAAGCATATTACCAAAAATCTAAATCACAAAATCCAGAAAGTTAGCATAAATTCTGTGCTAATTATTTCACTGTGTCAAATTACCTTAGTGAGATTTAAAAAATATTTAATAGCAATAACTTTTATTTTAATATTAATTGAATGAATTTTATATTGAGCAATTTCTGCCAAATTACTAAAAGCACTAATATTTATTAGTGGGTGAAATATTTCCTTATTTTTCTTTTTTGATACCAGTGTTCATATATTTATTAGGATCTTAGTTTGATATTTATTCTCATAATCAAGATTGTAATTGTAATTCTAATATAATTCTAATTCAAGTGTCTTCTTTAAATTGGACTTAAGGTATTATTTATTTTGTTTATCTATTTCCTCATTATCAAATACAGATTAAAAATAATGGAGCAAAAGGTAAGTATATAAGAGAAATACAATATGTCAGAGGTTTATACTTCACAGAAATCTGTTAAAATAGTAATTCCGTTTAATTTTGAAGAGCTTTTTCCTTTAATCTCTATCAGTGTATTATTATTAAATTGAAAATATTTAAATTAATTCAACATTAAAAATATTTGACAAGGATTCTCAATATGCAGAAATAAAAAACAATAATCAAGGTAAATCTAAAGACATATTTTCTTTAGAACACAAATTGAGCAAGAAATATTAAAAAGCATTTTGCTCAGTCAATGGCTGACAATCTTATATTTTACAGGACAACATTTCAAGGACATCTTTCTTAAAGTTGGTGTATATAAGCTTTCTCTCTTGTTTGTACTTTTTTACTATGTAATATTTCTTTTTTTTTTAATATTTTTTTATTTATTTCTAGGAGAGAGAGAGACAGCGTGAGCAGGGGAGGGTCAGAGAGAGGGAGTCACAGACTCTGAAACAGGCTCCAGGCTCTGTGGGGGCAGTCAGCACAGAGCCCGACGCGGGGCTCGAACCCACGAACCGCGAGATCATGACCTATGCGAAAGTCGGACTCTTAGCCGACTAAGCCACCCAGGCGCCCCAACTATGTAATATTTCTTTACTCAGTTAATTGATTTGGAAATCTTAATTTAACATACATGGTGAAGATTTTCTGACACAACAACTGTTTAAAATGTACTTTACTCATCTGACTTGTGGCCTCTGATCTTTAGAATTAGTTAATCCTAATTAACTCAATGGGAGTGATCCCATGTGGATGAACCCAGAGTATAATTTACTTCATGTTCAGAAGGAGACATAAAGCCATTAATTTGTGTGACATGTAAGCTAAACATTTTGCTATTTTCCACCTCACTAAATCTCAGACTGGCATTTCTCGGACTAACATTTACCAAAAAAGAAAAGAAAAAAAAACCAACAGACTTTAATCACAGCTTCTTCACTATTGACCACTACATATTATCAAACATACAAAATCTCTAAAGATATCTATATATTAAAGATTTCAGCATTTACTGATGTTCAGTTGGCCTTTGTCTCCATTTTAGAACACGTTGGGTATAATATTGTGTGACTAAGCCCATTGATGGGCAAGATGGTGGGGGAACCACAAAGTAACTAACACTTGGAATTTGCTCAATAATATTTTTTGAATGGGTAGCATAGTAAGTAGCATGGGAATTAGATAGTAAATTCTAAAAGGATTAAAATTCCTCATAGAAAACCCTGGCGATGTAATGAAAAATAGCCTGAAGACTAGTAAAGAGTTTCTAATTGCCAATTGATGAATATTCTAAAAATAATAGAAAGTATTTGAAAGATTTTATGTAAAGAATAAGATTTTCAGGGGTGCCTGGGTGGCTTAGTCGGTTAAGTGTCCGACTTTTGCTTAGGTCATGATCTCGCGGTTCGTGGGTTCGAGCCCCGCGTCGGGCTCTGTGCTGACTGCCCCCACAGAGCCTGGAGCCTGTTTCAGAGTCTGTGTCTCCCTCTCTCTCTGACCCTCCCCTGCTCAAGCTGTCTCTCTCTCTCTCTTCTAGAAATAAATAAAACATTTTAAAAAAATTTAAAAAAAATAATAAGATTTTCAAATTTATCATTTTAGTTACTAAAACCAGGAAAAACAGTAGGATATTGTTTAAAAATAATAGGATTTTATATAATCAGAATTATTTATCTCATGGGGGTTTGTGTAACATCTACATAGATCTTTTCAATATTTGGTCAAATATATGTTTATATGGCGTTTAAGAGAGTAATTATAATGGGGAAAACAAAATTGGGAGTTATTTGTATGGCAATACTTGAAATAATGTGAATGGAAAATTTTTCTAGAGATAACAATTAGAGGAAAGAGAAGAAGTAGGGTTGAATTGATAAATATTAAAGAGAAGAATTAGGCAATAGAACCAATGAAAAATAGATGTGTAGAGGTATAAGAGGAAATCAGTCAATGGCTGTGATGATTAATTTGATGTGTTAACTTGACTGGATTATAATGATCAATTATTTGGTCCAATCCAGTCTACATGCTGCTGTGAAGGTGTTTTGGGGATCGTACCCCCAAAGTAACCATATACTATTAAAAGATAAACTGAGACATAATAAATATTCTAGCTCTCTTTCTGAGCAAAAATCAATTTCAATCAAGCAGTATCTAATCTAGCAGATAAAAAGGAGCTCAAAAGAGCTATACAAAATGAACAACTTTTATAGATAGAATAACGTGGAAACAAGGAAGTTTACTAATAAAAAGCAGGTTGATTATTACAAGACTATTTTTCTTTAGGGGTTGAAAAGGGTCTATGAGACAGATTACCTAACTAAGGTTGATCGGGAAATTCCTGACTGTTGAGTTTAAGATTACATTTCTGGGAAAGATGGAGCTGTAATTAAGTTACGAGTCAGTTTGGTGATGTGGAGTTTTAGCATAAGGGAATCCGTTTATGACCTGTTGTCATATTATTACTTTTGTTTTTAATTAACACATAAAAAGGTTTTTATGATATATTATTGATGACTTAATCAAAAAATTATGTGTAATTTTTGACTGTGTTGAAAATGGACTAGAAAATTAGATTCACAAATATTCAGAATAACTGTCACTGGTTTATTTTAGTTTTTCTTTTTTGTACTTTTAATTCACGTTTATAAGATGTCTACAGTGTTAAAAATATTGCTAATAATTAACTATTGCTTGGAGATAGGTAAAAAGAAATTTAGGAGAATATAATCGCATTAAAAAAGGTAAAATTATTCTATAATGAGTTGATTAAAATTTATAAAGAATATAAATAAATCAGGATAGGAAGGATAGATAAAAACATGTGTGGATGCAAGTGGATTTGTAGATCTAAGGAGATTCCATTTTTATAGTCTTTATTTTCTGCATGTAGTATGAAGTAAGTGATAGTTAAAGAGTATGGAGAAAGTTTGGAATATTAAAGATTGATTCAAAATTCTCTTGTTGCTAGTGACTATAGAAACTAGGCTAATAGAAAACAACACAAGATGTGAGTTAATGTTTAGTTGGCCTACTTGAACATGAGAGAATTACCACATGGTGGTGAATGGTGAGAAATATAGGACAAAGTTATACAATTTCAGAATCTACAAAACAGTTTTTTATAAAGAAAGCCCTCATGAACATGACATTTGACATAAACTATTCAGTAGAGGAAGACTTAGAAAAATAGAGACAAGCTTCTCGAAGAGGAATAGTATGACATGACCCAAAGAAGGAAAGATACAAGGACCCTTCAGTGGATCAGGAAATGATCAATTTGGCTATAGTAGCAGAACAAAAGCAGGAAACGAGACTATTTTGTAATCAGTTCTAGCTGCCTATATTTTTTACCAAAATTTCTTTCCTCAATATTCCATGTACCACTGAAAATCCCTCAGAAAAACAAAAATATTTCAAGTAGACAGCACAATAAAAGTGAATATGCATAAATACCAATGTTATCGACAAGTTAATCCCAAAAGCTCTTTCAGTTGTGTTTAAGCAGTATTTAACAGTGGACAGTCTTCTTAACTAATTTTATAAGGCAAATAACAATGCTCATTTAATTCATACTACTGATAAAACACAGGCAAAAGAATAAAATATTAACAAGAAATTGCTAGTTAGGCAAGAAAAACACAATTAAGAAAGAATCAAGAAATGCCTCTTTGTCTACTACTAATTATAACACTATTTTATAGAATAAAATACATGGCCTAATTAACAAGATTAAATCATTGTGTGTGAATTATATAATTTGAATTTGTTTTATTTAATGTGAAATGGAAGGAATAGTGAAAAGAGGAAGCCATATGTTTCTATAAAATTTCATTTTCTCAGAATTGTTAAATAATGTTATCTCTGTGCTTCTAGCCACTAAGGATTACTCTCATGATTATTTTCCAAATTAATTTTAAACTGAAACATATAAAACATAAGAGATATTGGAAATAATTTTGTCCTTTCTTCTTAGAACTGGTTTTGTTCAATTTGTAATGCAAAAACTTTTCCAATCTGTGCCATTGAAATATCCACAGAAACATCAACAATGTCAAAGATACCCTTTCTTTCCTTCCCCCCACCATGTTCATCTGTTTTCTTTCTTAAATTTCAAATATGAATAAAATCATATGGTATTTGTATTTCTCTGACTGACATTATACACACTAGTTCTATTCACGTCATTGCAAACGGCAAGATTTCTTTCTTCTTTTATGGTTGAATAGTATTTCATTGAATATATATACCACCTCTTCTTTGTCCATTCACCAATCAATGGACACTTGGGCTGCTTTCATATCTTGGCTATTTTAAATAATGCTGCTATAAACATAAGGGTGCACATATCCCTTTGAGTGTTTTGTATTCTTTAGGTTACTACCCAGTCGTGGTATTGCTGAATTATATGGTAGTTCTCTTTTTCATTTTTTGAGATGCCTCCATTTTACTTTTGGAGTTTAGCTAAAGTAAGAAATCAAGTGTATATAATCAATGCAAATATTTGAGTTAAGAAATGAGGCAGTACAGTTGTAAATACCTTTTAGTAAGATGTACTTTTATTTTTATTTTTTTTATGTTTTTAATGTTTTAGTTATTTCTGGGGGAAAGAAAGAGAGAGAGAGAGACAGCATGAACATGGGAGAACCTCAGAGAGAGAGGGAGATACAGAGTCTGAAGCAGGCTCCAGGCTCTGAGCTGGCTGTCAGAGATGTGGGGGCTCGAACCCATGAACCATGAGATCATGACCTGAGCCAAAGTCAGGTGCTTGACCAACTGAGCCACCCAGGCGTCCCTAGTAAGATGTACTTTTAAGATGTTGTATCTTGATTAATAAAATAAAATTCAAAGTGTGCATGTTTCCAAATGTTCTATTTAAAAATGTAAAATATTATAACTCAGTATATTTAATCATGTTAAGTGAACAACATGAGAAGTGTAAGACAAACAACAATCTTTCTTTTATCTTTTCCGTATGAAGTATTTCAGTAAATTATTTATTTATTTTTCTTTATTTGAGAGAGAGAAAGAGAGAGAGAGGAAGTAGAGGAGAAGGGCAAAGGGGGAGAGAGAGAGAGAGGACAGTCCTAAGCAGGTTCCATGCTCAGCCCAAAGCCCCACACAGGACTCATTCCCACAACCCTGGGATCATGACCTGAGCCAAAATCAAGAGTTGGACATTTAAATGTCTGAGCCAGCCAGGCACCCTGATTACTTTTGTATAATGTCAGGCCTGCACACACACACACACACACACACACACATACTTACAGATACCTGCTCTTTTGAATTAAGGTACATATATAAAATAGTCACATATAGAATGCTTAATATTCCTGTCAATTTATATTTTTTTATATCTGACTTCAGTCATATCTGAAAGTAATGTAACATTCCTTTAACTGATTCCATTTTGGTCTTCAGCAACTTTATAACCCTTTATATTCGTGGAATTCTTGGAAAGTTTTAAGTGGGCTGCATTTGTATAAAACATTATTTTCATAGGTTAAAATTATATAATAAGCAACAGTTAGCTACTGGCAGAACTTACCAATTTGAATTACCAAAACAAGTTGGGTTTTATTTACATGTGTTTGATTAATTTTGTAGAACATATGACAGAGATACAATTTTCAGATTAATCTATAGTATAAGACTGAGCTAGAGACAGAAGTAAGGTGGGGGACCAATTGCACCAGGCAACATGGCTTATAATAAATTTCTCAGAGAGGAACTGAAAGGATGCTGGGGTTCAGGAAAAAGCAGAATCTGAGATCTGGGGGGTTTGTTTGTTTTATTTGTTGATGGTAGAGAAGCTGGAATGCTGCCGACAACTATTAAACCCAATAATGAGTTCTTTCTAAAGGGCAAAATGCAAATGTCTAATATGGAGATATTTAAGCCATAATGAAAAGGACCTAATAGAAACATTAGGTGACATTAGCCTACCATTAAGCTCAGGAAAATGGTGTAGAAAAATTACAGAAAAGGAAATTCTACAGGTTCTGATAAAGGTTACTGATTGCAAGGTTACATTAGTCCTTTAGGTTGATTAAAACCTGTGATATAAAGATATGTTCCAAGGGTTGTGAGTACGTGCGTTGATGTTCGATCCCTGCTTATGTTGTAATGGAAGCTAGTCTCATGGAACAAAAATGTAAAAATAAATAATTATTTTTATTGTAATTTTTAAATGTTTATATTTGAGAGAGAAAGAGACAGAATGCAAGCGGGGGAGGGACGGAGAGATGGAGACAGAATCTGAAGTAGACTCCAGGCTCCAAGCTGTCAGCACAAAGCCAGACGCAGGGGCTGGAACTCAGAAGCAGTGAGATCGTGACCTGAGCTGAAGTCAGACACTTAACTGACTGAGCCCCCCAGGTACCACTAAAAATTATAATTATTAATAAGAGGATCTCTGGATGAAAGTAAGGTAGAAAGATGTATCAATGATTTAGCTCTAATATCATAATTTCCATGAAGACTTTCCAGATTTGTCCCAACCAGAAAAATACACTCTCCTGTTTGGGCAGCCATGTTTACCATGGTCTAAGTGTGCATGGTCTAATATGTATTATTCTTTGATTAAGATTTCTATATGTAAGAAGAGATTGTGTTTTACAAATGCTTATCTCTCCCTGTGCCAATTCTGGAGCCTTTTTATTATGTGCATCACATATTATAGTAAAATACTTTACAATGAAATATAGCTTTTTTAATTGTTCTATATCCAACAAAAAACCTTTTTTTAAATAACAAGGTATGACTTATACCAAAATATTAGAGTTTAAACTCTTGGACTTTTAGCATTTGTGAATTAGAACACATAACATTAAGAACCTGACATTTGACAAACATATAACCAACAGAGCTGATCGTACCCATGTGTATTTTTCAAGATAGTTTTAAAAGTGGTGAATTAATAAAATAAAGTTTATCTTTGACATTACTATGAAATAAATTCACTTCACATTTTCTAACATGTACTTTTTTTTACTTGTTTTAATATTTAATGATGCTGTAATCAATGTTCCATGTTCTACTTACAAGGACAAGGACATTGTCTTCTTAAATATTGCTAAATGTTGTCATATAGTCAGACAAGTGAGGCCTTGATCCTGTCATTTATTTCTTTTAAAGACAAAGTATCCCGTGTCCGTGAAAAAAAAGTAAATAAGAAACTGTAAACATTATGAATCTTGAGTAAGATAAGTGAACCACTATGCTTACGGCTCCCAAATTCATCATTTTCAGGAATATTTTACCGAAAGGAAAATACAAACAATAAATTACCCGACATCAGACACACTGTGTGGCTGTGTCCTGTCCCAGGAAGAAAGGCAAGGATGAGATGATTTGGGAGAAAAAGAAAGCATTACTAACTCTTCTTTTTTTAAATCATCAAGCATAAATTTCCCCAAAAAAAATTTTGTTGAGGGCACTCATTTATTTCACACTCAAAGGACCACCTGTAACCAAATGACGTGAACATAACCACAAGATTTTATTGTCTTCATAATGTAACAAAATATGAAGCTTAGAACTGGATCACTTGGCTCTTTCCCTTCTTATCTCCTCCCAGTTCAAAATGCCTGCATCTCTTAATAGCCAGCATTCTCTTAGATCTGCAGTTGGGCTCAACGCATTTAAGTCTCTGCACAATCTTCTTTGTGGTTTTAGCCTTTTTTTCAGGAAATCGGCTTAGTTTGCCCACCATAGCCACTCTGCTTCCTGTCATAACGCCGCTTTCCCTGGGCATAAAGAGAATCTTTGCCTTTCTTGTACTGTGTCACTTTGTGGGGTTGGTGCCTGCCACACTTCTTGCACAAAGTCCGGCGGGATTTAGGAACGTTCACCATGGCTGCGAGAGGGCTATCGGCAAGGAAAGAAAGCAAGCATTACTAACTTTGTGGAAAACAATGAAAAGCTATGTCATGACATATGCCCGTTTTGTTCAATTCTGGGCTACATAATATTGATTTGAAAATATTTGTAATCAAATATAAATACATATTTCAGGTTTATTTGATCAAGTTACCATTTCTTAGAAAATAATAAGGGTACTCATAATCAAGAAAAATCAAATTAATTCAATATTAGTTTTAGAATTTTATATTCTGAAAACTGGGGATTTTGTGCTCCAGGTAAAATTATATTGCTCTAAAAAGTTATTCCAAGTTTCTGTGTCTACTTTTTGAAGATTGAAGAATAATCTTGTAAATTCTGTTCTTTCTAATGCTCATAACATGTGATAATATCAACACATCACCTATTATCAAGACAGAACTCAGAGAAATTTATATTACACAGATATTTCTCTCTGCTCTAATGTATGTACTTCTGATCCTAAGTCCTGTCTTCATATGATGCCTTCTGGAGTATGTCATTCATGAATCACTAATTCAGTCATCATTTCGTCTTGAATTTCTAGGGTGAGTCAACCATTGTGCTCTAGTAACTACTACTTGTTTTCATCTTATTACATAGTGTATTAAGTATGCTTGTTGTATTAGTAATTTTATCTTACTGCAGTTACTTAAGAGTTGCTTATTATAAATTTCTGAATGGTCAAAAGAGAGCAAAATCAGAGGGGTTTTTGGTCCATATTTCCTTGTGTTGTTTGTGCTCTTTGAGTCTTGTTTAAGAAATCCTTCCCTACTCTGAAATAATTAATATATTATCTTCTAGTTTCCTCAAATAGTTGAAAATTTTGTTTTTCACATATTTAAGCTACCTGAAATTTATTTTGGGGTATGTTTTAATACAGAGATTTATTTTTTTTTATTTAGATAGCCAATAAGTCAGCCAGAGAGAGACAAACACCATATGATTTCACTCATATGTGGAATTTAAGAAACAAAACAGATGAACGTATGGGTTGGGGGGAAGAGGTGGGAGAACAAACCATAAGACACTCTTATAGAGAACAAACATTGTGATGGGGAGGTTGGGGAAGATGGGCTAGATTGGTGATGGATATTAAGGAGGTCACTTATTGTGATGAGCACCGGGTGTTTGATGTAAGTGATGAACCACTAAATTCTACTCCTGAAGGCAATATTGCACCGCAAGTTAACTAACTAGAATTTAAATAAAATTTTGAAGAAAAAAAGAAAACAAAATCAGAGGTTGTTATAAGTAATTTGCCTCTCTTATAAACCCAGAATGAATTATGGAATGAAGTTACACATGCAATATGCCAAGTAAAGCCTCTTTTCTAAAATAAGAATATTTAAAAGAGAAAAAAGTGATTATCACTAAGTATCAACATTGATCCATTCAGTTTTCTACTTCAATCTTGGCTATGTATCTATCTGCCTGCTTGCCTCTCTATCTATTTGTGCCATTCTTCAAGAGCTCTCACTTGAAGGCCTGTCTTTATTTAGAGGTAGGTCAGGTATCTAATTAGATTGTGCAAAGATTCTATGTTTTAATCACCTAGTGTCCTACACCAAATTAATATAACATTGAGTATACTTGAAAATCACTTCAAAAAGATAATTCATTCAGTGATGTTCACATTTCAGCAATAATTTTTAGAATAAGAAATTGTGTTTAACACCATCTTAATTTACTTCACCACATCAGAGGTCAAGTATAATGCCACTATGATATTTCTAAAATTAACGTGTTGTCTGAGAAAAAAGTTTCTGTAAACTAGTGAGTGAAATAGTCAGATCCTGTGAGAACCAACTTGTACAGTTTCAATATTCTAACTGTAGGTATATTTTCATATTCTGTAATGGAAATGTGAGTAGGGTCAAGAAAGGAAAGTTTTGCTTTTTTAAAAACTTTAATCCACTATTTGCATTATACAATAATTGAACTAAACTTTTTAAAAATTTATTGATACACAAATATAAGAATGTGAAGCTAAATAGAATTTGATTGATATTCTCTTTTCATATTTCATGAAATTATTTTTTAATATTCTTAAATAGATACAAGATAGTATACTATTAATAAACAATAAGTTAAATGGAAGGAAGAAACATAAATATCTAAAACATTCAAGGTAATAATAGCAATGTTTTCTATACCAAATAAAACATTTAAGTAAAACATAAAAATATATCAATTCCCAAAATTGAATATCTCTAAATAAATTAAATAATAGTTAGCATACATCATTGATTTCAAAATGTGAAAGATTTGGGGCACCTGGATGGCTCTGTCAGTTGAGTATCCAACTCTTGAATTCAGCTCACGGCCTGATCTCACTGTCATGGAATTGAGTCTTGTATTGAGCTCTGTGCTGACAGCATGAGGCCTGTTTGGGATTCTCTCTCTCCCTCTCTCTATGCCCCTTCCTGTTTTCTCTCTTTCAAAATATATAAACATTAAAAACATAAAATAAAATAAAATTTTAAAGGGCATATTTTTTTCTTAGAGAGAGAATGAGAGAGTGCAAGCAGGAGAAAGGGGCAGAGGCAGAGAGAGAGAATCCAAAGCAGGCTCCATGCCCAGCACAGAGTCTAATGTGGGGCTCGATCCCATGAACCCTGAGATCATGACCTGAGCCAAAATCAACAGTCAGAGGCTCAACCGACTGATCCACCCAGGCACCCCAGGGCATATTTTGTAATAGGCAAAGATTGGGTTTGAATTAAACAGGTATTAATACACAGTGAAAACATTACTATATGGGAAGATAAACTTATAATTTCAATAAACTTGGAGGACAAAATATAAAATGTCTCAGATAGAAAATAAACTATCAAAACATTCCAGGATACAGAAGGTTAAATGACTAGATACAATATTTCAAGAGGACTTACTTTATTAATACAAATCAGAGTTCCACGATGTGAATGAATTCCCTCATAAAAGGAAGTACTGATGGAGAATTGATGAAAAAGCAATACTAGAACTAAATTCCTCAGGGTAGAGGAAGCTTAAGATTTACAGTTGAACAAACTCATCAA
This sequence comes from Hyaena hyaena, assembly GCF_003009895.1. Taxonomy (NCBI): domain Eukaryota; kingdom Metazoa; phylum Chordata; class Mammalia; order Carnivora; family Hyaenidae; genus Hyaena; species Hyaena hyaena. The sequence continues at coordinate 84,123 of NW_024081546.1, forward strand.
ACAGCATGTATTATTATCAGTCCCAAATCAACATCAAGGCATTTTCATTTACTCTTTAAAAAGTCTGTGATGCTAAAGAGGTTTAATTTAAAGCAGTATAGAATTAGAATTGACTTTACCATTTTCTCTAATCTAGTAAAACCTTAGTGAAATGTAAGGAACATAAAATTTTCATAGGTAAAGTATTTTTCCAGTATCAGGACTGTATATCACCAGCCTCCTCAGAACTCTTTTAAGAAATGTTTGAGGGGCGCCTGGGTGGCTTAGTCGGTTAAGCGTCCGACTTTCGCTTAGGTCATGATCTCGTGGTTCGTGGGTTCGAGCCCCGCGTCGGGCTCTGTGCTGACTGCCAGCTCAGAGCCTGGAGCCTGTTTCAGTCTGTGACTCCCTCTCTCTGACCCTCCCCTGTTCACGCTGTCTCTCTCTCTCTCCTAGAAATAAATAAAACATAAAAAAAAAAAAATAAAAAAAAAAAAAGAAATGTTTGAAATTCAATGTAGATTATTAAATCCAAATGTCTAAAGAAACACTGATTTGTTATTATTCTTAAAATAGACTCGAATAACTGAACTATGAATTATGTACATGAATGAAAATTCTAATAAGTAATGTACCAGTGATCAAAGGAAGCAAAGAGGACAATAATACAATACAGATGAGCTTTACAAATCTGAAAATTTGAGTTTGGGTATTTTTTGGATTTGAAATTCACACTGTTATTTTCCTTTCTATAATTTAAAACAAAACAAGAACCGTTTGAGCAAATGAATGCAAAGATATATGTAATTTAATATTCTATTTTGGATCATATTATTAAATATCACACATTGTGCTTAGATTTTTTATATAATGATATAAGCATAATTCTAATGTTGAAGTTTGTTTTCTTCACACTATCCCTATCATTTCTCCCTGATAAAGGATAAAATAATTTTAATGTAAAACAAAAATAAGTAACACCAGTGGGGTGAATGTTACCATTTTTGTATCTTGATGAATACTCATTTACAAAAAGTTACAAAAAGAAATAGCTAATTTGATGACTAAAGAGCTGTCGATGCCATGACAAGAATGGCAACATCTGATTTTTTCCCAATTAATGTTTTGACTTCTTGTGATTTACCACACATTCCAAAGCTTGAATATATATTGATTAAAAATAAATTAACACCAGAAAGAAATCCCTGCACAGGAAGAATCTATCGTATGCCAAAAGATTTGAGTACTAAATAGAGTCTGGTCTGAATCATTTTTATCATCCCTTCCATCCTAGGATGTTATTATTGCATTTCATTTTGCTTTACTCAACCTTATACAAAGATACATCAGTACAAATCAGTAATTAATAATTTTGACATCCTATGTGGAAAGTAAGCTAGTAACTGACATAATCTGAGGAACATACTAGCACTGACCCTGGCAGGGGTGAGGTACTGGAAGGAAATTTTTCAAAAGGGTAAAGAGGAAGATAACCAGGGAACTTCATGAGACACACTCCAGGACAAAGAAAAGGATAATGGAGAAACTGAGGTACAGTAAAAAACGAGCTTTACTTTCTCCTCCAATTTGGCACAGCCATCTCTGAACTTTCCTCTCCATCTGGCTGGGTGTGTGAAACTGAGAATTAATAAAATCATTGTGATTTCTTTAATAGCCATTAAAAATTAAATAAATTAATATCAATTTATACTTAAAAATGTATAATAATAGCATTTATCAGTAACAGTATATATAGAGAGTGTCTGTATATTATATACATTATATAGAAAGAGTATTGTATATGTGTATAATATTATATATTGTATATATATATAATGCTTATTTGTATTTGAGATAGAAAGACTGTGTGAATGGAAGAGGGGCAGAAAGTGACAGAGGCAGAATCTGAGATCATGACCTGAGCTGAGGTTGGACTCTTAACTGACTGAGGCGCCCAAGCGCCCCTAGAATATACATTTTTTAAATCTCTATGTACAAACTTCCATTCTAATACTTTATATAAATAGTTTCATTTAATATACCAAAACCACTTTGGATTGGAGAGCATTAAACATTTTAGAGAAGGAATTCAAGACAAAAAGGTTGAGGAATTTTTCTAATATTAATCAGATATCAGGTAGAAGGAGCTGGTATTTTAATCAGTCTACTCCTAAGTCTTGGATATTTACTCTTATGCGTCATACATTTCTAAGGTGGTGGGAGACTAAAAACTAAAACAAGGATTCAGTCTTATTGGTATTGAAATGTGTATGACACTGATAATTCTACCACCACCGCCAGGAAGATCATTTAAATTGTTCATGTATTAGGCAGGGTCTCATTCAGGGGAACTTATTAATAGAAAATGAGATGTTTTTAAATGTATACATACAAAGGGGCAAGATTGTTTATAATAATGGAAGACTGGAAATGATGTTTCCTTCTTTAGAGATATGGCATATCTTATGTAAGTACGCATAATAAATGTGAAAACTTTTTGGCAAAATAGCTAATTGCATACAAACCAACAAAAAGTAAAAAAAATTAAAAAGGTTGAATTCATGACTGTTTATAAACTATATTTTAACTGCATATAACATTGATAACTAAAGAAAAATGTATTCAGAAATATGAGATGAAGCAGATATTTGAGGATAGGGAAAACATGAATGATTGTTTTTATTCTTCCTATGTTTTTTTTCTAACATGCAACTTTATTTTTGATGGGAAATTAGTGAGTGGAAATTGGGAGCCTTTTTTTCTGGAACATTATTTGGCAGTATTTCTCTGCTCTTTGACCTTTAGTTTCACTTTTAGAAATTGATCCCAGGGCGCCCAAAGACTTACAACATCTACGTTCATAATGGAATTATTTGTGGTAATACAGCATTGGCAACAAAGAAAGCATCTAAAATAGCTATAAATCTTGAGTCTAAGTCTTGGGTCATCTGTACAATAGAAACAACCAGTCCTGACTATTTAGTAGAAAAATATTTAATAACATAAGACTCTGTCAAGAAATACAGCAATTTTATAGTGCTTTTCTCTATGAGTTGAATTTATGAATAATTTCACTTTTAAGAGATCTCTATTTGTCAATTTTTCATTGATCAACATATATAGTATTACTTTGATTTTTACAAGAAGTTAATACATATGTTTGTGTCTTGAGAGTCATTTTGGGAATGTTCATTTTAATATCAAATTTTACAGTTTTAGCATTTCATTATCTTTTTTTCCAGGAAGTTGTTTTAAAAGAAAACCAAAACAATATTTTTTTACTTGATGGCAATATCTAAAATATCCTCTCAAATTAAATCAGTTTATTTGCATTTGGTCAAGGTATTCTCATTTTATTTTCAAATTTTCATTCAAATTCTAGTTAACATATAGTGTAATATTAATTTCAGGAGTAGAATTTAGTGATTCATCACTTACATAGAGCACCCAGTGCTCATCCCAGTAAGTGCCCTCCTTAATGCCCATCACTCATTTAGCCCATCATCCCCATTCCCCCTCCATCAACCCTCAGGTTATTCTCTACAGTTAAGAGTCTTTAAGGGGCACCTGGGTGGCTCAGTCAGTTAAAGCGTCTGACTTTGGCTCAGGTCATGATCTCACGGTTCTTGAGTTCAAGCCTTGCATTGGGCTCTGTGCTGACAGCTCAGAGCCTGGAGCCTGCTTCAGATTCTGTGTCTCCCTTTCTCTCTGCTCCTCCCTGACTCACACTCTCTCTCTCTCAAAAATAAATAAACATTAAAAAGAAAAGCGTCTCTTATGGTTTGTTTCCCTCTCTCTTTTCCCCTCTTCCCCTATGCCCATGTTTTTTTTCCCCTTAAATTCCACATATAAGTGAAATCATATGGTATTTGTCTTTGACTGACTTATTTGACTTAGCATAATACACTCTAACTTCATCCATATCCTTGCAAATGGCAAGTTCCATTGTTTTTGATGACTAATACATACATACATACATACATACACACACATGCATATACACACACGCATTATGTCTTTATCCATTCATCAGTTGATGGACATTTTGGCTCTTTCCATAATTTGGCTATTGTTAATAATGCTGCTAAAAACAGCAGGGTGCATGTGCCCCTTTGAATCAGTATTTCTGTATCCTTTGGGTAAATACCTAGTAGTGCAATTGCGGGGTCAAACTCTTCTCATTTTGATTTAAATTACACTAAGAAAAACATCAGCCAAAACATTAATATACTGAGCAAGATTTATGTTTGTTACATGAAGCTTCATTTATTTAAACTCATTCCCTAACTTTTGTTCTACTTAAAAAATATGAGTAGTAATTACAGCTTTATAGGGTGACCCTTCTAACAGAAAGTTGACATATATTTGTTTGATAAAAACCCATTATTAGCTCTGCAACCTGTACCTTGTTGACTGTGGGCAAACATAACAATTTAATCTCAAGTACTTTCAATTATTCTTCTAAGTAGTGCCTTAGATGACTTTTTAATAAAAGATTCTTTTAAAATTAGGACCTTCTGAATTATAGTGTGTCAAATTTTCAACACACAGAAAATTGGTACTGAAAAATTCATATAAATATCAAATAAACATGTCTACATATATTCTAAGTTCATTTGCAGTGGTATCATCATGACTTACCGTAGGGACACTCTACCAAATTCAAATAGGTAGAGTTAGAATATGCTAAAATTAAACTGCTTCGATTTTTTAAAGGTCACTTTTAATTATTTTTATGTTATAATTTTACCATAATAGTGTCTATGAACACTACTCAAAGGCTATTCTATCTTTAAGAATATCTTTCTTATAAGTCAATATAAATGACATTTATATTACAATGTTTATGCAAGTTCTGAGTGATTGGAAGCTTTTACTATTCAAAGATCATTTCTATAAATAGCTTTATGAAGTGATAACACCTTATCACTTGACTAGCACTGTAGTATCATTTTCAAGGAAGCTATCCTTGAAATCCAATGCATTTTAAGAAGGTTAATTAAAGTCAAATTTATAATGGGATGGAATTGGATTTAGAATCAAACTAAAGTAACTCAATATCAGAGTATGAAGTGGTTCCTAACAGAATACTTTGATATTTAGGAAAGGTGAAATAGAATGGGTAAATAATTGTACCACACATACATAAAGGAATGTCTACATATACAGAGATACTCATGTATCTTTAGCTCAGTGACTGTAGCTGAAAAATTCTTTAGGTCTTCATTGGGCAGCCATAACAGGTATAATAAAGGGTGGCTTAGAAGAACAGAAATGTATTGTCTCACCCTTCTGGAAGCTCAAGGACAGAAACAAGGTTTTGGTTGGAGGACACTCCCTCTGAAACCAATAAAGGGAATCCTCCTTTTCCTTTTTCTATTATCTGGAGGTGGCTATGAACTTTTAGCATTTCTTGCCTTATAGTTGAATACTCTGCCCTGCCTTTGTCATCACATAGAATTCTCCCTGTGTGCCTGTGTTTTCACAAATAACCATTACTTTCATAAAAACACCACTCATACTGGATTAACGGTACACGTTATTCCAATATGAGCACATCTTGACTTAACCAATTACATTAAAATTACCCTATTTCCAAATAAAGTCACATTCTGGGATACTTGGGTTTAGAACTCCAACATATCTTTTGTGGTAAGGACTGGGGGACACGATTTTACCAATAATAGTCATATCACTATTGTATGAGTTTCTTTAAAAAGAAAATAACAAAGTATCCATATTACCTATCTACAGTTTTGTACAAGTCAGGAGATATTTAGGACTAAAAGCATGATAATCTGTTATACCATAACAGATCCAGGGCTGTGCGTTGGTATTTCAGAAAGTTCACTGTTGAGAATGCCCCTCATTCAAATGGAAGAAGTGGTGTTTTCCGACTGCAAAATCTCGGTTTTTCAACAGGCAGTTGTTACTACTAGTAGAGTTTCTATTCAGTAAGAACTTTATATTGAAACATTCTTCCTTTTATGCTGCTCCTCCTAAGAGCCAATTGAAGCTTATATATAAGATTTAGATTGTGTGGTTATACAAATTTATAGAAAATTGAATAATTTTGGATAAAAACATTACACAGATTTTTATCTTTATCTTTTCACTATTTCCTTTCTGTTTTATTGGTTTTCACGTTTCCCAAGTTATTATTTGTGTCATTTTCTGTAGACATTGAATGAAAGTAAAACCACCAAGTCTATCTGTCTTTCTTTCTTTCTTTTCTTCTTATTATGAAAGTATGATCAACCAAGAATTTGCAAGGGTAAAATACAATTTGATTCACATACAGAAAATATTTCCATGAATATGGGATGCCACAATTCCCATACTTGCTTTCAGAGAAAATCTACAGTCATGAACTATATAGGGCTATTTTGAAACCATACCAAATATAAGCAAAGATCATTTTTAAAAGATTCTCTTTCAAAAAAATCCAAACCTTATGATATTGTAGTTCCAAATATTCAGAGTTTCTGTGATAATGGCAAGCTTAGTGTTATATGACATGCAGTAATATATTTTTAGCAAGCTAATTGTGTAGAGTACTTATAATATGCCAAGTATTCATATATATTGACTCATTTAATCCTCACAGGGTTTTTTATTTTTAATTTTTTTTAGAGAGAGGTAGAGGAAGAGACAGACACACAGAGAGAGGGAGAAGGAGAAAGAATCCCAAGCAAGCTCCATGCTCAGCATAGAGCCTGACTCCAGCCTCAATACCAGGACCCTGGGATCATGACCTAAGCCAAAATCAAACTGAGCCACCCAGGTGCCCCAGTATAGGTTTTATATGTAAAAATTTATAGAAGGTATAAGAAACAACTGGGTGAATTCAGTTCTTAACTGACAATATAAATTCATGAAAAACGATTAACATTTTATTGTGTTGAATATTTGACCACAAGCATTGTTGGGCTTATTCACAAAATTGAAATAAATATCAATAAATGTCATACATATAAAATATATGCAGGAATAAATCCTTGACCATATTTTCCTTTGTGTTGCATATGATTTTAAGCCACCTACAACTTTTGTTAGTCCTAAAAGAAAAAAAAACAATTCTCTTCATAGATGCCACATGCATCAACATTTATTGTATGCTTAAATCAGAATTTATTTTTCTTGCATAATTTTTGTTTATGCAATCTTCTAATTCTTCTTTGTACTGCTTGCTACAATATGTAGAGTAAGAATAAGAATGTATACATACATGTATTCTCCTATAATTCTGATTTACTATCATGGGCCAGATAATTAAATCTAAATTTATTGCTATTATTATCTCATATTAATGAAAGTATGAAATACATTTTGAAAACTTGCAAAAGAGCATCAGGCTATCCTCTAGTCATTATCTTTTTTTTTTTAATCTTTATCTTTGAGAGAGAGAGTGTGTGAGTGGGGGAAGGACAGAGAGAGAGGGAGACAGAATCCAAAGCATTTTCTAGGCTCTGAGCTATAGCACAGAGCCTGACGCAGGGCTCACAACGCAGGAACCACAAGATCATGACTTGAACTGAAGCCAAAATGAGCAGAAGTGGACGCTTCACCAACTGAGCCACCCAGGCGCCCTTCCTCCAGCCTTAAGTTCCCCTTAAGAGAACTTAAGGCATTTCTCTACTTCATACACATTTACATATATTATTAGATCTGTCCCTTTTAAAAAGCATTTTTTTCATACTATCGACGTGTATATGTTTACTCAGAACAGCTTCTGAAAAATTAAAAACTTGCTTACAATTTTACTACCAAGAGAACGATGCTGTTGACCTTCTGGTTTTTATACTTTTGTTTACTTTTTTTTTGTATATATTAGGTATCTCAAAGTTAACTAGTAAAAATTGAGTACCTTTCTCCACAGACACCAGCCTTTCCTATAGTGGTCTCTATGTTTGTATATAATGCTGTCTTACACTAAAAACCTAAGAGTTCAGTGGTATAAAAGATTCTCGGGATGCCTGGGTGGCTCAGTCGGTTAAGCCTCCGACTTCCGCTCAGGTCATGATCTCATGGCTGGTGGGTTCCAATCCTGGTCAGGCTCTGTGCTGACAGCTGGCTCAGAGCCTGGAGCTTGTTTCAGATTATGTGTCTCCCTCTGTCTCTGACCCTCCCCTGCTCATGCTGTCTCTCTCTCAGAAATAAATAAAACATCAAAAAAAATTTTTAAAAACAAAAACAAAAAAACATTTCACTATCACCCCCTTATCTGATTAGTCTCTTAATGATGTCAATTCTACTTGTAACCTTACCTCTTATATCCTTTCATCTTCTTTTATTCCAAGATTACTTTTGCGAAATTTCCATTCAATATCAATCTTCCCTACAGTTAAACTGATGAGGTCATTCTCATTATTAAGGCTCTGTATTAATACAGAGCCTGTATTCTTACTGCTTTTAATAAATTCCAAATTCCCTCACATTCTTTATAATGGTTTTCCCCAGTGTATATTTCCCTTATCCCCTATCTAATGAAATTTTTGAGACATTTTTTGAGCCACGCTTACTTTTAATTCTTTTCCACCCAAGGGACTGTCTTTACTATTGCCTTTAAGCTTGCTCAGTCTTGTGTTCTGCTTGTTTCTCGTGTATCACTTCCTCCATCGTCAGACTAAATCTCTAGAGCCAGTGTTTATGTGCACTAATTCAGTGAAATATTTAACCGATTCATAGAATAGCTTAAATTTGACTGTGCTATATCTATAAGTTGTTATATTTCCCTTACAGTGACCCCTTCTTTTACCATAATTTTTAGAATAATGTGTTTCAAGATAACTTGAAAGCGGTAAGAGGACAAGGGATGACTGACATCTATCATCTTTATTTTTATATCCCGGAGGAGTGCATAGTATTTGTTGCTTCTTGGGGGAAAATGCAACATTTGCAAACCTGATGAGTGAATCAAAGAATAATTTATTCATCTAATTTTCTACCTTTAACATTTAAATTATTATTTTTCATTATTCAAATAACACTGCAACGAATAACTCTTGCAGTTATATGCCTACGTATTCTATAATTATTACATTTAAATACTTTCTCTGAGAAGACTATTTGGCTAAATACATATAATTTCTAATGCCTTTGCATGGCATTAATTAATTGCTTTCAGAAAGATTTATGGATGTACATAACTGCTTTGTTGTACATTTTGTGAAACTTATTACACTTAATGTATACATACACTTAAAATTTGATAATTAGAAAATTGTGTTTCTGTTATTGGATTTGCTTGCTTTAAAATGTTGAATACTTATTAATGACTTTTTAGTATTTATTTTTTATGTTCAAATATGAGAACAGGGAGTGAACTTTGTTTATTTATAAATTTATTTTCCTAGAACTTAGTTGTACTTTTAGACCATGATGATGATGATGGTGGTGATAACTATTATTATTGCAATTGTACAGGCAGCAAACGCAAGACAGAATCTACTTTCTAATGTCTTTAATTCCATGATTATTAGAAATGAGGTAGAAAAAGGAATCAAACATTTTATGTTTATCTCTGAAAATCTGTGTCAGAAGATTTAGTGACACTCCTTTGATAAAGCAAGTGTTTAAATTGTATCTTTGTGATTCTAAGGCTTTATTTGGAAATGTAGTAATTCATAAAACATCCCATTCCTAAATCTTCTCATAGCTACCATATAAATAGAACATCAGGATCAAGTAGGAAAGCCTTCAGCATCATCACCCAATGTGTGAGGTTCTGTCCTATGTCATGCTTTGAATGTATCATAGGAAACATTGACTTATCTCCTAGTAGTTCCATATCTGAGGGAAAAAATACTATCATTTATTGTTACAGTCTGTAATGCAAAGCATCAACCGTCTCTAAAAGACTTCAAGAACACCATCAACATTTGCAAATACTGTCTGAAAGAAACTCAGCAAACATATTGCATGTCATCCAAAAGAAAAAAGCGATCTCCTGTATTTTTACCACGTGTTATTGACCATAACAAATGGCAACAAATGTGGCAAGAGTAGATTATTAATTATTCCATTACATTGTACTAACCAGCATGGTCAGAAAAATTATCAGAATTTTTAAAAATTACATTTATTTAAGCTATAAAGTTGTTAACAATATTTGCATCCCATTCTTGCCCCTAAATCTAATAGTATTTTGGGGGTTTTATGTTTTAATAGTATTTTATCCTACCATATGTTGGTTGCAAAAGACAAATGTTACTATGTCCATTTTACAGATGGAGAAAATAATGGGAGTTTCTAATATCAAGTGGTCAATGGAGTGTCAGGAAAAAAATACCTACAGCTCTAAATTATTTGGATAGTGATCAATAACTGCACATAAATAAATGTAAATTTTTATATAATATAATTTTATTTTATAAGTATAAAGCTATAGAAATATAGATATAAATTTTTAAAATTTGCTGTTACATAAATTCATTAGCTAACTCTATAGTTAAATTACCTTCGATGTAAAATTGTCAACACATATTTAGTGGCAGGAAAAAAATTCTTACAAACTTATCATTGTAACATATAATTATCAAAATTTCAAAACCCCAATTTAATCAGTGGTGCCAGGATTGCTCAATAGGTTAAGTGCCTGACCAGTCAGTTCATGATTTTGCTGCTGGTAGGTTTGAGCCCTGCGTTGGGCTCTGTGCTGACAGCTCAGGGCCTGGAGCCTGCTTCGGATTCTGTGTCTGCCTCTCTCTCAGCCCTCTCCTGCTCACTCTGTCTCTTTCTCTCAAAAATAAGTAAATGTTAAAAAGTTTTTAAAAATTCCAGTTTAATCAGTCTACATTTAGTTTATAAATTACAATACTAATAGTTATAGGATAATATTACTGCTTCTCATGTTTCATTTTACTTCTTTTTTTAAGTTTGTTTATTTACTATGAGAGAGAGAGACAGCATGAGAGGGTGAGGGACAGAGAGAGAGAGGGAGAGAGAATCCCAAGCAGGCTCCGCACTGTCAGCAGAGAGCCCGATGTGGGGCTCCATCTCACAAACTGTGAGATCATAACCTGAACCAAAATCCAGAGTCAGACACTTAACCAAATGAGCCACCCAGGTGCCCTGAATCTCTTGATTTAATTAAACTTTCCATGTTTTATAGACTAAATCTATAGACTATAGATTTAGAAAAATCTCATGGTATTTTTGTTTTCATAATATGGAATTTGGTAGATGTATCTACATCTAATACAAAATAACAAATGCTAAAAAAAACCCTAAAAAAACAAAAAACAAATGCTTTTTAGAAGAGATTCAATAAATAATTAATTAATGTGTAATTAATGAATAGTACGTGTGCCTATGTGTATGTACTTGTGTGTGTGTGTGTGTGCATGCATGGATGTGTGTGTGTGATAGGTATTGGAAGGAGCAGTTATGGGCATACAGAGTTGCGTGAGAAAAGAAATAGACAAGACTTGTTACATTAGAAGCCTTCTAAGTGTCACAGTTTCTGTAAGTTCTGGTGGCAATGCATATGAGGTGCAGTAGAAAAGTAGAGCAGATATGAAATAGAATATTGCATTCAGTGATAGGCTGGAATTGGCTTAATATGCTTCTGTATAGCATTTCTTCACTAGCCTGAGTTCAGTGATGTTATGTTATGTTGGATGCTTGAAATCAGATATTTGGGGCATATTTATACACTGAAAATCAAGAAATGCTATAAATCAGAACTTTTCTCCCTCAGAATCCAGTAGTTGAATTTCCCAGAACACTAGTCCATGACATGAAATAAATAGAACTTACGTATCAAGATAATTTTGAAGTATTCAAAACTGTGAAATAACATTATTTGACTTGACTGTTTAAAAAAGAGAATGATTCAAAGGGGCATAAGTTTTAAGTCAAAGAGAATAGTTAAATATTTCTATATTCTATGTAAGAGATTATGGAGGTAGCGCTGAATATGAGGAAAGGAACAGAAAACAAATATATAAATATATGGTTCTCTAATCTTCTAGTGATTATTATTTAGTGCTCTGCTTCCACACACAGCATAGTATTGTGATGAAGGTAGGTTTTTCACAAATACTTGACACATGACACTTTATTTATGTATTTGAAGGTGACCTGGGAGGCATTCCAGGTGGTGGTAATGAGGCTATGCTACAATTTATCAGAAGCAAATGTGGAAGTTTACAGTTTAGTTTGTTTTAAGTTTATTTTTTTATTTTGAGAATGAGAAAGAGCAGGGGAGGGAGAGAGAAAGAGGGAGGGAATCCCAACCAGGCTCTATACTATCAGCATAGATCCCAACACAGGGCTCGGGGCTCGAACCCACGAACCAGTAGTTCATGAACTGAGTCAAAGCCAAGAGTAGGGTCTTTAATCCTACTGAGCCACTCAGGCACCCTAGAAGCTTACATATTTAATAAAATGCTGGTAGGTTAAAGACTTCAGGCACAATCACTACACACAAAAACAAAAACAAAAACCAGAACAAAAACAAAAACAAAGGGCGCCTGGGTGGCTCAGTCAGTTAAAGGGCCGAATTCGGCTCAGGTCATGATCTCACAGTTCGTGGGCTCGAGTCCCGTGTCGGGCTCCATGCTGACAGCTCAGAGCCTGGAGCCTGTTTCAGATTCTGTGTCTCCTTCTCTCTCTGACCTTCCCCTGCTCATGCTGTCTCTCTCTCTCTCTCAGAAATAAATAAAACATTTTAAAAAAATAAACAAAAACAAAAACAAAAAACTATGCATAATAAATGTTAATTTGCTATATAGTGTACATGTAAGTGATGACTAGAATATCATTTTGTATTTTTAGATAATTGTACCTATAAAAATGGTTCTTGTTGTCATAAGTCTATTCATCTTAACCCTGACCTTTATCTGGGTTATCTTGTCTACATACTTAAAACTACCCTCAGAAGGCACCTCTTCTAATGAATTTTTATCAGACCATGTTTTTCACTGTTGAGCCTGTTTTCACATTTTATAGCTTGTGAACCTGGAGACACCATTCACACTGTTGAAGGTTACCAGAACTTTGAATCCTAGATATACATTCATACAAGGAGTTTTTCCAAGGTGAGAATAGAGTAATTGAATCCGTACACAACTTTGGAATTATGGGTCTATGATCCTATCAGATAGATTATATCCATCTTAAATAAAGTTTAAACTTTTAAGGAAAAAATAAATTTCTAAAGCATTTCAAAAGGTATATTTAAAGTACATTTTATGCAAGATAAATTACTGTACCTTTTCTTTTTTTAAAAAAATTAGAGGAAAAAATGTTACAATGAATTAATAATTCTTTAATATTTATGGACAAAGCCTGAAGCAATCAGTAGTACATTTGAATGTGGAATGGCAGTAAGTATAAGAAGTATCAAAAAACTTTTTGTTTGCATGAAAATATTTTCTATATGCATAACTTGAAAACACAGAAGTCACACTTAGGAACCTAAACATTTGTTTTAAGGTATTCTTCTAAATCCTTACAAAAAACATAATAAGAACATATATCTAATGGTGTTCATAATATAATCCATTACTTCTGAGTTGTGACTGAGCCTTATTTCATTTGGATAATTTTTCATCAGTTTGTCCCTTAATATATACATTATATATTATTATTAATATTATGTATTATTATATTAATAATATATATAAAATACATGAAGCAACAAAATCTCCATGGTACAGTTGAATAACATAATTACTTAAATTTGTATGTGTTGAAGCAAGTATACTTCATATGCTTCTTTTGTTCATGTCTTTGTTACATTTATTTAGATATTTGGCTTGGGACCATATTATGTCATGTAAAAATAGCCTTGCATTTATGGGATAATTCATAGTTGGTTATGATATGTTTTGATATGATATGTTTTCTTTGAATATAATTTAAAAATTTATGTGTTAGCATTTCATTTCTTAGAATTGCATCAGTTTTGTTGGTTTCTCTGAGTTATTGAAATATAATATATAAAAACCTGAGTTTTTAAGTTAAGGCAACCTGAGGGATTATGGAATTTATTATAGATAATGAAATACAACCTGGGAACTTGATCACTAGAACGGTAAGCAAAACCATCTTATTATTCATCTGAAGTGTCTGTAATAAGGAACTTTATCTTAAAGATGTTATGATATCACTTTATATAGTATTTTGCGCCTATAATTTTATAATTAGATTTTACATTTGTTTTACTTTTGTGCCCTATATTAAAATTTACTTTTACATTTTAAAATAAACTGAATGACACTGAATACATGACATTTTCTAACTAAAAGTCAGTTCTTGTATACATCTGTTATTTTAAGGAGTTTGACCATTACTCAATGAATACAAAAAGCAAATGAAGGACTTTGAGGCAGAGGAGTGACATAATCACTATAGCTGGGGTTTGAGAAGAAAACAAAGAAAGTGTGGATTCAGGGTGACAAATGAGGATGCCAATGCAGTACTGTGGGGGCAGATGTCAGTATCTTGGAGAAGTTGAAGTGAGTAGAATTGAGTAGAAATAATGAAAAGTAATTATTTTTTATATTATTTTGAAGGTAGAATTAACAGGATTTATAGATTTATAAACAGATTACAAGTGTCTTTGAGAAAAATAAATGAATTAAGCATCTTTCCAAAGTTACTGTCTTCAGCATCTGGAAGGATAGACTTGCCTGAGATGACAAAGATGGCAGAAATAGCACAATTTAGTGCATGAGTTTATGACATTTTAATCTGAGATGTCTGGTCATAGAAATAGCATATGTTAAGTATGATAATAGCTGTAAATTTGAAATAATCAACTAATTTAGAATATATTTGGCATGTCATTCAAAGTGTTTTTTTATAAGGTATCTTTGAATTGTATTTTTAGTAATGATAAAATGAGGAGCATAGATTTTTGCTGGCTGGTGGCACAAATATGGTAGTCATTGACATTATTTACAGACTACAGTCAAAGGCAAGAACTTATATATCATCATCAAATGAATGAATGTAGATAGAAATGAGAAGAAAATCAAGAACCGAGCTCTACCACCATTCAACAGGGAGAAATGAGAAAAAAAAAAAGGGGGACAAACCAGGAAAGGAGACCTAGAAGGGATAATTTAGTGAGTGGTAGGCAAAATAATAGGATGTGGTGACCCGAGATCCAAGTAATATATTTCAAGAAGGAAAAAGAATTTATGTTTTTAAAATTCTGTCATTGATAAAGTAAAATAAAGACTGGTAAATGAACATTTTATTTGGCAGACTGTGGGTTGGCAAGAACAGTTTTGGATTGAGGCATGGCAGTGCAAATTCTACTGAAAAGGTTGAGAGAATCAGAGACGACACGTAGAGAGGATCTTTTTAGAGACTTTCTACAAAGAGGATTAGAGAAATAAGTCATGCATGTTGGGAAAGGGATGATCATGAGAAAGCTGTGGGTTTTTTCCCACAGAAAAGATGGACATATCTTGCAGAACATAAAAACTTGGTGAAATAGGAAGGAGAAAAGAGAATTGATTCAGTTGTTTTTTGAATATGTAAGAAGTGATGGGGTTGGATTTAGAGAAGAGCAAGATTAAATATGGTATGACTCATGATCAAGAGTCTATGGGCACAAAAATTGTTAGGCAGCAGTGCCAATCGCACAACTCCAGGGTACATCTTTAACCGTATATTCTGTTGGAACTTTGTTCTAGTGAGCGGCATTCATTGTTTACAAAAAGAATGAATTGTGCCCCATAAACTTGTCCAATGCAGAGTGATATTGGCAGTTGGATGTTAGTGATGGTGGAAGTCTGAGGAAGTGGCTTTTTTGTCAGCTGGAAGTGAAAATGGATTTCAGTTGGAGGAGTGAGTGGAATATGCGAAATATTCATTTAGGAGATTCGGACAAAGAAAGTGTAGGATAACTGTGGTGAAGCATTAATGACTTGCTTCAGGCTAGCGAGCAGGAACTTAAGGGCTATCACCCAGCATGTAGGGATGTGTTATTCTAGATACATTCAGCTGCATGGGTATAGAAACAATCATACCTCAAAATACCTGACATTTAAAAGACATATTGTTTTTTTGAGGTATTTTATTTATTTATTTTTAATGTTTTTATTTATTTCTGAGACAGAGAGAGACAATGTGAGCAGGGCAGGGTCAGAGAGAGAGGGAGACACAGAATCTGAAGCAGGCTCCAGGCTCTGAGCTGTCAGCACAGAGCCCGACGTGGGGCTCAAACCCACCAACTATGAGATCATGACTTGAGCCAAAGTCGGACGCTCAACGGACTGAGCCACCCAGGCGCCTCTGAAAAAATGTATTGTCTTTGATAGTAACTGATTTTAAAACGATAGTTTTAAAACAACCACTGGTAACTTGGAAATTGCCTATAAACTGTTTTCTTTTGATGAAATGTCCATATTTCTAAAAATCATAAGGGATATTAAAAAATTAATGAAACATTTGGTATTATTAATTAGATGTGTTTTTATACAAGTTTGCAGATATCAACATTTTACCTTAACTTTTATGCAAAAGATATATTCAAAAATATAATATTCAAAATGATATGAAAATCAGGTTTTGTCTTTTAAGAGTCAACATTTTAACTTACACAACTGTAATTAAAAATTAATTTATTTGTGGGGCACCTGGGTGGCTCATTCAGTTAAACATCTGACTCTTGACTTTGCCTCAGGTCATGAACTCACAGTTTGTGGAATCGAGCTCCATGTCGGGCTCTGCATTGACAGCATGAAACCTTGTTGGGATTCTCTATCTCTGCTTCTTCCCCACTCACATTCTCTCTTCCTTTCTCTCACTCTCAAAATAAATAGATAAACATTAAAAAATGAATTTATTTGTGAAATCATGTTCCTGCATGTGAAAAGCATTTATATATAATCCCATTTAATATAAACTTATGAGATTTGTTGTCTTTATTTGAATGCAAACATTTTGTTATTTTTCCCTTAACAACAAAGAAATTTTTATTTCCTTTAAAGGAAAAGCTCTTAGGGAATTCATTTCAGTAAACAGATCAAATCAGTTTTTTTGTTTTCTTTAAAATGATAGCAAACAAAACTTTTTGGGAAATACAATTTCTATAACACTAGCAAATATATATTTCCATTTCTTTGAATTTCTATGTTTTATCTACAAATAAAGCTAAAATGCCATATCTCATATTTCTTTGACATCTTAGGCAGGTACATGCTCAAATGAATTCCACAGGCTTCTTACAAAATGGGAAGTTGATCCAATAGTTCTGAATTTAACCTCCCTTTTATTTTCACACAGACAGGCACATACTCCCATAAGACAATCCTATTACAACTTGAAATGTTTCTTTAAACAGTGGTTTTATTCTTCAAATATATTGTTGACTGACTACCTTTAAAATCTACTAATAAACGTATTAAATAAAATATACATATGAGTTTATGAAGAATTTCTATTTGTGGAATAAATCAAATTGGATATAATTTAGCATTGATTACAGTTTAATTAACAAATAATCAAAATTCCCTTCCACAAGTTTCCTATTAATCCTGCTCTGTACGTTTTAAAGCTTGATGTTTTTGTACTTAATAGGAAAGCATGTTTTGATACTTTTCCCAAAAGAATAACAATAGCAGTGTTTTGAAGTTGGTTTTACATGTCACAATGAATATTTTCACTGTGCTTTTTATGCCTTGAAAGCTACATTGTGGTGTGTGTGTGTGTGTGCGTAAAGTATATAATTAAATAAGTGAATAAATATTTAGAAGTTATTTATTAGTGTCTGTCATCAGTACTTAAAAATGTTACCTAAAATAATTGTTCACTAGAAGTTCAAGCATGACAAAAATCTTTGAAACATGACAAATTAAATTATTAACAAAAAATCTATCAGAAAATAAACTGTAATGGACATTATAGTAATGGTTAACAAGAAGTATTGTATTATAGGGATTCATATTCATAATTAGTGTGTCCAATGGAATCTCATTGGAAATACAAGAAGAATGACTATTATGTATTTGCTGGATTACTGCTGTATTGTTCATATTGCTGAGAATTTTATAATGTAAAAGTTAAGAATATATAAATAAAACTAGGTGAACTTTGTTCATATTTAGTTTATTCTGTTAAGTTTTGTCAGAAATATAGGTAACATCATAGAAGCTTGTAGTAAAAAAAAATCTTGTCACCTTGATAAGCCATCTGGTGCATAGACACATGGCTATTTTTTAATATAATAAATTTCAAAGGATTTGTATAAAGGGAATATTTTAGCAATAGGAGGGATCATTGGGAACCTATTTATTGTCAGAGGGACAAAAAACACATAGGGGCTAAATGACATAGAATCTCACATAGTTAGTAGCAAATCAATTATTAGATCATGGATATCTTAATACAAACTCTACTGTTCTCTCTAATGTATGTAAATTTATGAAAAAAATGTAAATTATGAATCCTCCATACATGGTTTGTTAATTATATCTATGCTATCTGAGAATAACATTCTCTCTGGGCCTCAGCTTTATCAGGTTTAAATTGAAGATTTTCACCTTCATTGCCATCAAATTTAGAAAGCATCTGATTTTCAATGCTTTCAACCATTTAATTCCAGATTTCAAAATTATTGATACTGAAAAAGAATTGCCAGTGTAACTTAAAATTATGAAAGAATTTTTTTCAGGAAAAAACCTTAGTTTAGTAACATTTTCAAATATAACATTTGAAGAAATATGATGACTAAAATTATAAAATAAAAGGGCACTGGGAAATTCTCAGAAAATTCATGTGTGACATAAGAAGTATAATAAAATAAGAGAAAATATTAGAATAATAATGAAAATTTATAAAGAAACAGTATTTAAATGGTTGATCTGAAAATGAAAATCTCTAATCTGTAAAAGAGAGACTTTTCAAACTTATGGTCATAAATTAGAGAAGAAAACAATAAAATGTTATTTCTAGGTGCATGTCAACTTGCTACTCTTCTTGGTCAAAGGAAACACACAAAACATATACTTATACATTGTGAATATAAAACAAGAATCTGAGGAAAAGTTTTATATATAGTGAGAAAGATACATTTTTTTTGAGAGAGAGAGAGAGAAAGAGAGAGGATGCAAGTGAGTGAGGGGCAGAGAGAGAGAATCCCAGGTGGGGCAGAGAGAGAGAGAGAGAGAGAGAGAGAGAAGCGGGGCTCACCAGATGCGAAGCTTACCTGACTTGGGACCCAAACTCATAAACTGTGAAATCATTACTTGAGCTGAAGTCAGATGCTTAACGATCAAGCCACCCAGATGCCCCAAACTTTCATATTTTTAAAGAGCATTTTGGTACTTAAATTTAATTTGGAATACTATTACACACCTCAAAACATGTATAATAAAATCAGAATTAAAAGAAAGTTTATAAAAAGCAAAGATCATAAAGAAATCAGCATATCTCAGGAGCTGAGGTGAATGAGTTTGGGGGGATTGACTATTAAGTGCATGAAGAAATTTGATGGGACTATGGACCTGTTCTCTATCTTGACTATGATGGTGATTACGTGCTGTATACCTCATTCACAAAATACAAATCAACCAAAAGGCTCAGTTGGGAGAGCATTAGACTGAAGATTATGTTTTAAAATATAAGAATACACAGTAAAAAGGATGAGTTTTATAGTATATAAATTATTCATCAATAAATTGAGCTAAAAATTTGTAAACTTCTATTACTAAGTATATATTTATACATATACATATATAAATACAACTTATTCTGTTTTTGTAAAAGTACTTCATATACAATGGAATTTTGTTATTTCTAATTTCTAAATATTACTGTATAAATTATGTAAATATATATATTTTACTATTTTAGAGAGAGAAAGAGCACAACTCGGGGATAGAGACAGAGAGAGAGAGAGAGAGAGAGAGAGAGAATCCCAAGCAGACCCCATGTTCAGCTCTGAGCCTGACACGGGGCTCAATCCTGTGACCCTGAGAACATGATCTTAGCTGAAATCAAGAGTCAGACATTCAACTAACTGAGTCACACAGGTGACCCCTGTAATTATAATTTTGTAACAATTTTTAAATATTTATTTTTTGAGAGACAGAGTGAGACAGAGCATCAGCAGGGGAGGCGCAGGGAAGGAGACACAGTATCGGAAGCAGACTCCAGGCCAGGAGCTGTCAGCACAGGGCCTGACACAGGCCGAGGACATAGACCCTGAGATCATGACCTGAGCTGAATTTGGTCGCTTAAACAACTGAGCCACCCAGGTGCCCCATATAATTTTTAAAGTATTTTTACTTGAGCAAGGACTTAGAAATATATTTTTGAATGGATTGTTTACTGAATTCAGTTGCAAGACTACTTTAATTGCATTTTTTTCCTTCTGTCATCCTCACTCTAAGAATATAGTTTTCCTTCCCTCTCTCCTTTAAAAAAAAAAAAATTATTCATGCATTCGTGACAGACAGGTCCCAAAGTTGCAGTGATGAGAGAATTAAGAAGCCGGGGGCTAAGACTCTCCAGGCTCGGCTCCTCTCCAGGCTCAAGCCTCTTTTATTTTGCTGCTTGCCTGATAACAGCAAGCACATACAACATAGTATTTGGCACCTTGGCAGGTCATGCGCCTGCAGTGTATTCCATACTGGGTCATGGGTGTATATCTGGCACCAGACAAAACTTTCTTATCCCTGGCCTGGCATCCACATGCTGTCCTTCTAGAGACAACAAGCTGTCCCGGCGTCTTTCCGAACTGGGAAAGGAACTGCTTTCCGTTCCTTGGTGCTCGATCCCTTTCCATCAAGACATTCTTACGGTGCCTCTGGCTTCTCATTCTCCAACACATTTGGACTCTGGATTCTAATAAACAAACTACCTGTTTGTATTTACTTGTTAGGTTGTGATTTGTGTGGTATGACACTGTGATGTTTGTAATCTTCACTTACAACAGTAGATGGTATACCTTATATTAAAATTCTCTTTCTTCAATTCTGTTTTAACATCTTTGATGTTTACTCTTATTTTCCAAAGGAGCAAAAGAGAGCTGGTTAGGAAGTTGCTTAAGCGTCTGAAAAACAGGTAATACACACATTATCATTTTAACTGTTACGGGTATGTAACAATCCTACCCCATATACTACCATTAAATTTTAGCTGAGATGCTATAAGGTTGAAGATGAATGTGCTTATGCTGAAAAGAATTATAGCAAACTAAAACTACATGAGTAATAAGAATACATCATCATTAGTTTTTGATCAAACAGCAAAACTTCAGTAAATTAGATGTTGGTGTGATTTTGTGGTTAGTTTGCTACAATGAAATCTATCTCAAAATGGTAATATCCATAAATACTGGAGAAAAAAGAATACATTCTCTTATTGCTGTGCATAAGAAATGAACGAATGATACATATTTTAAAGTAATAAAAAGAAGACACCAGTAATTTTGCAGCTAATAACTTATTTTCATTTACCCCAAGTTCTTTGACTTGTATGTGAATGCAATTTTTTAGGCTATTATTACTATTACTATTATTTTGTTAAACTGGAAGAGTAGTAAAATTATTGAAAGGAACTTGTATACTAGGAAGTAATGAATTGGGGCACCTGGGTGACTCAGTCAGTTAAGCATCTTACTTCAGCTCAGGTCATGTGCTCACAGGTCCATGGTTTTGAGCCCTGCATCCAGCTCTGTGTTGACAGCTCAGAGCCTGGAGCCTGCTTCGTATTCTACGTCTCTCTCTCTCTTTTTCCTTCCCCAACTCAGGCTTTGTCTCTCTCTGTCTCTCAAAAATGAATAAATGTTAAAAAAAATTTTTTAAGAGGTAATGAATTAAACAATTTGTTACCTCTCTTAAAATGCAGGTGAATAACACCAATTTGTTACTTCAGTTAAAGATAGGAGTAAGCAGCAAAGCTGCACAGAAAATATTTGACAAGTAGAATTATTTATTTTAACCCACAAGAGCCCTGTCATTGACAGAGTTCCTGGTACTTATTTTTACAATTATTATTGCATTAAAGCCTTATTATTAGCTTATATAAATTATTATGCTATTTAAATTAGCATTTACAAATTAGCATATATAAATTATTATGCTATTAAAGCATTTACCTTAGAGAAATTAGTGTCTCAATGTTAATAAAAATACACTATGTATACACATACTGTAAATTTGACTATTTTATTAATACAATCCTACATCCAGATTTCACCTTAATATAAAAAATAAAGGATGGGGCCCATCAGAATATACAAAATATAAGCAAAATAAGTAACTAATGGGAACAGAAATGTGCTGATAAGTTTTACTGTGTTTGTTCTACATTTATATTTATTTTACTTTATGTATGCTAATTCTTTTAGTTTATTTATTTATTAGGAGAAAGAGAGAGAGCACTAGCAAGGGAGGGGCAGACAGAGAGTCCCAAGCAGGTTCCTTGCTGTCAGAACAGAGACCATTGTGGTGCTTGATCTCACCAACTGTAAGACCGTGACCTAGCCTGAAATCAAGAGTCAGAGACTTAACCAACTGACCGCCCAGGAACCCCTTATACGTGTACTAATTTTTATCACTGAATATGAAAATCCTAAAGTATGAAACCGTTTTATAATTATACACAAATGCTTCAAATTAGTTAGTTATTGGCTATTTCTTTCTTTCTTTCTTTTTTTTTAATGTTTTATTTATTTCTAGGAGGGAGAGAGACAGCGTGAGCAGGGGAGGGTCAGAGAGAGAGGGAGTCACAGACTGAAACAGGCTCCAGGCTCTGAGCTGGCAGTCAGCACAGAGCCCGACGCGGGGCTCGAACCCACGAACCGCGAGATCATGACCTAAGCAAAAGTCGGAACCTTAACCGAGTAAGCCACCCAGGCGCCCCATTTTTTTTTAATGTTTTATTTATATTTCTTTCTTTTTACTAGCTAATAACCATGTATGGTTTTAAAATTTAGCAAAGAAAAATTTTTGCTCACAGTTGGAAAATTTCTTGTCTCCAATTCTTGACAACTAGCAGAATTTCTGGTAGTGTGTAGGGCATACTAAATTTTGTTGATTCAAAATTAGCTCAAAAATTTTAAAAAAGGAAAATGTTTAATCGATTGCAATGAATAATTATGTTGAATTTTCTAGTGGAACAAATTCCTTGAAGCTAGAAAATGGCATATTGGTTACATAATCTGCAACATCTACTTCAGAACTAAAAGTAAAACAAATGATAAATACGAGTTTTAGGAACACTAAAGTCAGTAATTATTTAGGCAAAATATTTTAATTATGGGATATAATTGAAACCAGAAAAGACTATAGGAAATACATGAAGTCTCTACTGCTGTAAAATTTAAACACTGTCTATCTTAACTAATGCCTCATATAAGAAATCACTTGTATGTTATAATGCATATCTTTATAATGAGTATTCATTGAAAAACTACAATCAACACACATACGATGCCATCAACAATATAGTTGTCCTTCACATAATACATTGATTAAAGTCTTCTTTCTGAGGGAAAAGTGTGAGATTTGGGGAAGAAAGGAAGCTCTGAGAATGTAAACTAGTCTCAGACTCTGTGCTGACAGCTCAGAACCTAGAGCCTGCTTCAGATTCGGTGACTTCCTCTCTCTCTGTCCCTTCCCTGCTCGCACTCTGTCTTTCTCTCTCCCAAAAAATAAACACGAAAAAATGTTAAAAAGAAAAGAAGAAAGAAAGAAAGACTTGGTTGTTTACACAGATGGATGTATCTATATAGGACAAAGCTGCCCCGGAGTGACAATGCCAAGAAGAAAGAGCTTCTCCATTTTATCACAAAGTTGGCAGAATATCTAGGTAATTATCCAGTGAATGTAAAATCACAGGGGAAATACTCTTTTCTTTGTTTTGTTTATTGGTGTGTTCGTTGCCCGGACATTATTAAAAATGGAATTCCCAAAGAGTAAAATCAATATAGTGACTACTCTAATATATAGATTTGAGAAAAACAAATTTCAACCTATTTTGTCAACATGATTCTCTTTTTTGTCTTTGTTCCTTTTTTAAAAAATTTCTTAATGTTTTATTTATTTCTGAGGGAGAGAGAGACAGACAGACAGAATAAACAGGGGAGGGACAGAGAGAGAGGGAGACACTGAATCCGAAACAGGCTCCAGGCTCTGAGCTGTCAGCACAGAGACCGATGCAGGGCTCGAACCCACGATCTGTGAGATCATGACCTGAGCTGAAGTTGGACGCTAACTGACTGAGCCACCCAGGCGCCCCGTCCTTGTTCTTTTGAGCTTTATTATATTCTTCTTCATTAGGTCATGTAGTTTTCCAAAAGTTAGGGTAGCTAATTTAATTTTTTTGAAAGTAAAGTCTCTCTCACACACATCTTCTTATGGAATTAAATATTCTTATTCTTAACAAACTGGAAAAAATTGAATAGTAATAAGAAAATTAAAAAAAAAAAACAAAAAAACAACAACAAAGCAAAACACCTGGTTGGATCAGCCAGTCAGTTAAGCACGGTCATGATCCCAGGGTCATGGGGTTGAGTCCCATGACCCTGCCTCAGACTCTAGTACTGGGCATGGAGCCTGCTTAAGATTCTTCCTCCCACTCCCTCCCCTGCTTGCACTCACTTGCTCTCTCTCTCTCTCTCTCACTCAAAAAAATAAAAAATAAATTAAAATAAATAAATAAATAAATAAGAAAAAGAAAGAAACATAACAAACTTCACTGAAATTTTTTATCTTGACAATTTGAGCAGTTTAGGGAAAAATGTAAGAAAAAAGACCTTTTAAGTGAAATAGAAAGTGAAAAAAAAGACCTCTTAATATCCACTCTCCCCAAAGACTTGTTAAGAGTTTACAAATATTATCCTTACCAATTTATCTTTTATATTATTTCTTGATTTTTGCTTTATCTTACTCAATTTTACACATTATTGCATTTTTTATTTGCTTTGTGTCCTGTAATTAAATGCACACTTAGAAAAGTTAGCTAGCATTGATGCCCACAGATTTTATGAAATAACACAATAATGTTTACTTGATTTTTTCAATGAAATTTATTTTTAAATTAAATGTGTTGATTTGTCTCCACTCTGGTGAAGGACCAGATTGGGTAAATGTTTCATAATAAGTACTGATATGGGCTCTATGGCTCTGGAGAGAAGCAATGATTTTCATCAATAATATTATATATTACTTGATGTCACCAAAACACCACAAATGCCAAATGCTTTTAGAATTTTTATTATCAACTACCTCCTTGGTATATAATTAGGAGGTTTTTAGGAGTTTGAATAAGGCTAACATTCAATGGTAAACAAAACATAGGGAGCATAAGCAATTTAGTGAATGTGGTACCTTATAATTTTATTGAAATTAAAACACTAAAGAGTCAGATACTTGTTAGTTGTCCTTAAACTATTTAAAACTGTTTTTTAAATGTTTTTATTTATTTCTGCGAGAGAGAGAGACAGGATGAGCAGGGGAAGGTCAGAGAGAGAGAGACACACACAGAATCTGAAACAGGCTCCAGGCTCTGAGCTAGCTGTCAGCACAGAGCCCGACGCGGGGCTCAAACCCAAGATCTGTAAGATCATCACCTGAGCCGAAGTCAGACCCTAACTGACTGAGCCACCCAGGCGCCCCAAACTAATTTTTGGTTAATTATTAATTTTTTGGTTTGGAATCATATATGAGATTTAAGTGCTACACCATGGTTCTTAGAACCCTATGACTCTGATGGGGTTGGTTTCCACAACTGTGGAGCTAAATTGAAGAAAAGTGCTTTTATATATTTGTTACATAGGGAGGTCTCCATGTTTTCTCTCTGTTTTGGTACAATGGCTTCTTATTTCACTCAGGACAAAAACTGTACATACATACATGCATGCACACAAAACTGATATTGCAAGTTAATTTTACAAATGACCAATGACAATGCGACAATTAATAAAATTTTCTAAAATAAACAAGAGTATAAGAATTATCTGAGGAAAAATAAATGCTATATCTATCTTTTCTCAAGACATATTTTCAATTACAATTGTCTCTCAGTATTTAGGTCCATTTATCAGGATATTTAATGACTAAATGTTTATGATTTTGTGAGATAGAGTGGGATGGGGGGTAGGGGAAGAAAATTGTACTGAGATTTATAAATCTCTATCTTTAAGCACATGAGGTATAATTTAGTGTGAGCAAACATGGTAATACAAAAATATAAAGAAAGAGGTGAGATAAAGAGGAGTAAGTAGAGCTCTAAAAGAATTTCTTCCATCATTACAGAATCTTTTTCACAAAACTAAATCTTTTCATGTTTCTTTCTCTAAAAACCTTATTTTTAAATGTCAGTCTAATTCTTTGGCTTTTATGAAAATTGTGGGCACATTTTTGAAAGTAGTTTGTAATTGTAAAGAAAGAAGTAAAAACAATTAATAATAGGAATAAAACCTATTTTTCAAAAAACATGTTGTATTTAATAACAAAGCTATGTATTAAAATCATACATGCTGAGTTACTGCATGGGCTATTATAATTTTTATATGTTATGTTTATACAAGCAATACCTCAAAGGAGATATAGCAGAGAGTCATCCCCTTAATGTGGTGAGCATTTGAACTTGATTTAGATTTCCTAAAACTACTATATTTTTGATGATGCATGTCAAGATTTAAAATGTGAAGCAACTTAATTTGCTCAAAATTGAATTAAAAAATATCATGCCACATCTGAAATTTTGCAAAAACATTTATATAATACATATAGAGAAATCATAGCACATGCTGGTTTAATAATCACTCCCTAGTATATTTAACTGTTTTTTAAACTTTTGCTTGTTTTTGTTTTAATTTTTTAATGTTTTATTTATTTTTGAGAGAGAGAGAGAGAGAGTGTGTGTGAGCAGGGGAGGGTCAAAGAAAGAGGGAGATACAGAATCTGAAACAGGCTCCAGGCTCTGAGCTAGCTGTCAACACAGAGCCGGACGCGGGGGCTCGAACCCACGAACAGTGAGATCATGACCTGAGTCCAAGTCAGACACTTAACCAACTGAGCCACCTAGGTGCCCCACTCTTTTGTTTGTTTAGATATTTTTAATTAAACTAATATTTGTATTATCCACTTTGATTTTTTTTATGTATAAGTTGACTCAAATAATGTATTCAAATAAGAAACAAAGAGAAAGACAGAAAAAGCATTTGAAGACCTAGATGACAGCAAAGATGATTAAAAACTAAAAGCCTAGTCTCAGATTCTGTAGACTTCTTTTTAGGCACCCAAGTTGTGACTTTAACTTCCTTGTTTGCTAGATAGTGTCTTTGACTACTAACCATAGCAATTCAATCTGAGAAATTCCTATAATGAGAGAATCAAAGTCTATGATTTTGTACTTTTCTTATTCATTTGTTTGTTAAAATTGCAAGGATTTAAGGGTTAATACCCATTTTCCTCAAGGAGTAGTGCTCTCTGAATCTTCCCAGTTAATGTGCATATACTGTAAAGAAAGTAAAAAAAAATAGGCATAATTATATTTTAGGGTAGGGTGTGGGACTTAAAGCTCTACTAAGAAATGACAGTCAAGGGGCACTTGGGTGGCTCAGTCAGTTAAGCATCTGACTTCAGCTCAAGTCTTGATCTCAGTCTGTGAGTTCAAGCCCTGTGTAGGGCCCTATGCTGACAGCTCAGAGCCTGGAGCCTCCTTTGGATTCTGTGTCTCCCTCTCTGACCCGCTCCTGAAACCCTCTCCTTTTCACGCTCTCCCTCTCTCTCTCATATGAATAAACACTGAATAATTTTATAGAAAGAGATGAAAGTCAAGGTATCTATACATGGAAAAACATCTGTAATTTTTATAGGTAAGAGAATACAACATAAGTATGAACACTTTCAAGTTATTTTGAGGTATTAATGCATTTTCAATTGTAATTTATACTTTTGGAAAAGATATTGATGTATGTAGCCATTCTAAATTTATTCACTATATAACTTTACGTATATGTTATACATAGATACAAATGATAAAATAAATATATACATGCATACATAAACATGAATTTTAAAATTAGAAACTAATATAAATGTGAATTTTTTGAGTAGTTGAGAGACTTTGTACTACTTGAAATCTGCATTTGGCTTATATTGGTGACATAGGCCAAACGACAAATAATATAAAATTTTAAAAAATGATAAATTCAAAGCATAAGCAGAAATGTATTATATGATACAATTAATTCATGTTTTGAATTAATGAAAAAAGGATCACTTATTAAATAAATAATTCTGGGAAAATATATTTAGCATAAGTAGAAAAAAGCAAACTCAGTTCTAAAAGAACTAAAGAATTTGAAAGAAAAATAAAATTTAAATGTAAAACTCAAGGTTTAAATGTACTTAAATGTACCCTATGTAACATAAAAGGAGTTAGCAATTTGACTATGTAGCATTTTAAATTGCACATAAAATTTAAAGTAAATAACAAACTGAAACAGAAATTCTAAATTTGCAAAGTGCTCTTAAAAAGC
Organism: Hyaena hyaena; assembly: GCF_003009895.1. Taxonomy (NCBI): domain Eukaryota; kingdom Metazoa; phylum Chordata; class Mammalia; order Carnivora; family Hyaenidae; genus Hyaena; species Hyaena hyaena. The sequence goes on from NW_024081546.1 coordinate 112,561, forward strand.
CATGTCATAAATATGGAACACTTACAAAAAAAGAAACTGCAGAAGACAATGTGAAACAAGCTTATGAGTATATGTTAAATCTTATTAAATGGACATTATAACTATAATGTATACTAATTTTATTTAAAAATAGGGTACTTTAGAAAAAGAGAAAAATAAATTATCTTAATTGTAGATGTTGTGAAAGTATGAATAGAAGAAAAATATTTATATATTTATATATATAAAATGTATTATATAAATTACTAATTAATATAGTTCAGTATGTATTGTAATAGATTGATGAAATTATAAGTTATATAAATAAAATGTTTATTAATAGTGTTAAAATATGTGTTTATCTGATTAATTCACATCTAAACTGTATTCCTCAAATAATGAGATCTTAGCATGAAGATGAAAATAAATTGTGTTTATTGCATCCTAATTTATGATAGCAACAATATTGGAAACAAGTTAAATGTAAGGAACAGAATAAGTAGAAGTAGGATCTCTTTAGGCCACAGAGTCTGTGCTTTTGTTCACAATACAACACGGTACCTGTGGCTGGATGGAGAGGCAAGGCCCAACCTTGGGTTCTGCTATGTCACCGGCAGAATTATTTTGAATTATTATTATTCAAAAAATAATCAAGACAGAAATAGTTTACAGTACACTAGCACATGAGAGAAGAAAACTAAATCTGGATGTACAGAAACACCAATAGAATAAAGCTATATGGAAAGAGAAATAAAAATACCAATATATACTTAGGACTGGTAGCTTACAACTTTTTCAAACCGTAAGATATTTGGTGCTGGTTCTCTGTCTCATCTTTAGAAATGGGAACTTTGCTTCATGCTAGTGACATCATTCCAAGAACACAGAGACCTATTATTACACTAAGAGTGTTGTGAAGGTCAGAGGGAAACTATGAGTCTGAGGCATAGGTGCACCTGGCTTAACAGGAACCCAGATAGGTACTGTCAACTCTTGGTCTTTGCCAAGCAGTAAAAGTAAGAGAAATGGGCTCACTTTCAGCTTCTCATGGTTTACTGACTCTTGTGGCTTCAGTTTTGTCCCTTTGGATGATTCTCTCTTTCTCTCTCTCTCTCTTTCTCCCCCTCCCTCCCTCCCTCTCTCTCTCTCTGTCTCTTTCTCTCTTTCTCTCTCTCTCCTTTTCTTCTCTCTCTGCTCCACTCTCCTTCTCTTTCTCTTGTTAAGGATTGAAGTAGCTCACCTTGCAACGATACTTTTTAGCTATGTCTCTTTTTCCTTATACTTACACTGACGAATTGGAATTGTTTTCAGTATTTGCTGCCCTTCTTTTCTGATTCTGTAGTGAATGAGTCATTTGGGCTTCTATCAAAGCATAATTGAAGCAAAGTGTAGAGAAAGACTTTAGTAATTTTAAATAGGTAAAAGATGTACATGCATATATATGATAGAATATATAGTATTTATGGATATGTTTTTGCATAAAGAGATACATAATATGTGTGTATTGTATTTTACACCATGTATATACAGTGGAAACTCTGTAAATGAAAGATCCTGCTGAATTTGGCAGGCTGTAGCCAAGCTTATTACACTGGAATTACACTGGATTCTGCACCCAATTCCAGTGGTGAGGGGGGGGTTTTCCCAACACAAAACAATTCTCTCATAGCAGTTGTGTGTCCTACAATCCAAGTCAATTCTGATACTATCTACCAGGAAATACCATTAGATTCCATAGGTTAAGAGTTCAGTCCTATAATATGGCCCTGCCCTTAACAAAACTTAAGTCCAGGTTGTTATCTGTGTTTCTGAAAGATTGGGTATAAATCAGAGGTTTTCATAACCTAGTCTTTGGGTTCTGCCAAAGACTTGTTGAAGAGCCCACATGACTTGGGTTAAGTTTTGTTTTGTTTTACAAAGGGCATTCATGGCACAAACCAGCAGTCAGGTGAAAAGACACAGGGCAAGATTCTGAGCCAAGGAGCGTCAGTCCTTGTGCAGTTGGGGCCTGGCATAGTGGCACGTGGAAGCATCTCGTTCACCTACCTGGTAACTCTCCAAACCCATCCTTTTGGGTTTCTATGGGTACTTCATTACAGAAGCATTACTGATTAAATTATTGGCCATGACTGACTGATTCAGCCTTCTCCCCTCTCCGGAAGTCAGGAGTGGGATGAAAGTTTCAACCCTCTAATCAGAAGTTCTACTGGCAGCCAGCCTGATCCTTAGATACTTTCTAAAAGTTTTCATGAATATAACAAAAGACATCTAATTGCTCTAGCTCTCACCAGTGGAAATTTCAAGGGTTTTAGGAGCTCTATGCTAGGAAGCCAAATACATATTCCTTATTATAAATGATAATATACACCAAAATACCTAATGAATCTGACAGTATAAGAAGAAACTGAATGGAAAACTACATAATTATGACATAAATTAATATCCTTTAATGGGTCTAGCCTTGGCTCTCCTTTAATACTAAAAAGTTCAAGGCACTGAAGCTGAGGGCATTGGGCATCTCTGTCTGGTAATTCACTCTAAATGGATTACTTAACTTATTGAATTTTAGCCCGATATTCATGAAGGTGAAAAATAAGGAACATTGGGAGCTAAGACCACCTTCTTCTGTATGGAATCTTAAATAATTCCTTTTAACAATTTGTTGACTAGTTTAATAGCAAATCAAGGTGACAGGAGCTATAAAATGTCATACTTACAAGTTTTTAAAACTATACCAAACTTGTTGTCATGGCTAACTCTGTAGACCTATGAATGTTACTTATTTTCTTCTCTGAAAGTTAAAAATCTGTCCTGTAAAGATGCATTATATTTGTAACCAGCAAAAAGGTATCCTTGAAATGAAATCAGTGTCATCAAGTACAATCTGACATTTTATTGGATCATCTTGTACAAATGCAATTTAAATGAAGAGTGTAGTGTTAAATTTCTTTAGATAGGTTGAGTAGCTATAAACATTTAACTTTTGAGATCTATCTCTAATAGAATCCATTTAAAAAAAAATCATGAAGATCAGTTGTTCAAAAAAATGTCTTCTCTGTGAAACTTCTAGAAACTTCTGTGTGCTATCAGTTTCCTTTTTTTAAAAAAAGCCAACACCAAATAATCCAATATTCTTGGTATGTCATCTCAGTGACTTTCCTTCATAGATCCTATTACCTGGTAATTGTTCCCCAAAACAAATGGGCAGTAAGCGTTGCTGACATACCAGGTGTCACGACTTCTAATGAGAATATATAAAAAAACTATTATATGTATTCAAACATTTTAGATATTAAATTCAACATGCTTAAAACAGACATGACTTTATGATACTTCTTAAATTAAATAGTAAGTATCCATTCTTTCTTCTGTGAAAATAACTCAAATTAACAACTTTCTGATTTTGTCTTAGTTGGCCCTAAGTAGGACAAACATAAAAAAAACTAATTCTCTTTAAATTATCTATCTCTCTCTCTCCCTAGCTATCATGTGGAATTGGATGTTAAGATTGCACATTTCCAGAGAGCTTATGTGATGTGTGCTTTAGTAAAAATTAGCCCTGTTACCAGAATTTTTCTTTCTTTACTAAAAGTACCACAGTAACACAACAAAATCAATGTTATAAACGACAAACTTTGCTAAACCACTTACACTTTTATTTATTTTAATAAATGACAATTTTGTAAGCTAGAAATTATGATTCATCTTTGGTGCCTCCTTTTTCCTTAACTCTTCCAATTTCTTGGAAACTCTGCCTAATCATCTCATAAATATCCATACAATTCTAATTTCTGTGTTCAGTAGTGTACTAATTTATTTTGCTACGTGCTCTTCTGTTCCCTCCACACTCTGTTCACATTGCATCTAGGAAACCATTTTAAAATTAGAATTTAATGCTGTAAAATTTTCTCTCTTGAAAGGTTTCTGGAAGACCTTTGGTCTTGTCCATAAAAGGTTCTGAATAATAAAAACACCATGTTGCAATGGTAACCTATCATGGCATTCTGCATTCCAACAAATTTTTCTCTGACTATATTGAACTTTCCCTGTTTTCTCCCACCCTAGATATTTTCAACATGGTATAATGAATGTTGTCCTCCTTAATACACAGTGTCCAGCAATACACACACACACACACACACACACACACACACACACACACACATACACACACACACACAGATGGTGTTGGGGGGAGTAGAGAGAGAGAGAGAGATTGGAGTCTTCCTTCTTTAACTTTCAGATCTCTTTTTAAAGATAAAGATTTTGTGGCTCACAAACCCAACAGCTGCCTCTCCACATCAGTCCAGGTCCTGCTGTTTTTTCCTTCCATTATTCCATGTACTTTTCTCTTTCAGCTCCTATCACAGTCTGTAATTGTATATTTGATGTTGCATCTAACATTTTATCCCATAGAGAAAGATATTTAGCTGAATAAATATGTTTATTGTGGATATACCAAAATATTTGAAGAATGATGAATATTTACAAATGAAAGCAAAAGACCAGTTTTATTCTTTGTTATAATAATAAAATATAATTATTTACTACTAGCAGTAATTTGAAAATATTTGTAGTTGTCCATCACAACATATATAAAAGTAATTAAATGACTCATAGGCTTAACTATAAAGCCAGACACTCTAAATGTTTAGAATAAAACATAAGAGAGGTTAAACAAAGATTTCTTAAGTATTACAGCAAAAGCAAAATCAACCTGACTTTAAAAATAATAAAGTGGGCTTAAGAAAAATTTATTCATTCTGAAAAAGAAACTATAAAGGAATAAAAAGAAAAGCCACAACCTAAGAGAAAATATTTATGAACCAAATTTTTTAAAATGGCTAAATTAGAGGCATCTGGGTGATTCAGTCAGTTAAGCGTCTGACTTTGGCTCAGGTCATGATCTCACAGTTCATGGGTTCAAGCCATGTGCTCTGTACTAACAACCAGCTCAGAGCCTGGAGCCTGTTTCAGATTCTGTATATCCCTTTCTCTCTGACCTTCCCCTGCTGAAACTGTCTCTCTCTCTCTCTCTCAAAAACAAAATTTTTAAATTAAAAAATTTATAAAGTGGCTAAATTAAAACCTCCAATAATACACAGTGTTGGTGAGGATGTGGAGGGTTAGGAACTCTCATTCACTACTAGCGGAAATGTTAAATGATACAACTGCTTTGGAAAACACTCTAATCATTTCTTGAGAGTTAGACATACACTTATGGTACTGTGTTTCCAATCCTAAGTATTTAGTCTCATTGCCCAAAACCTAACACCAAACTCAAATTTTTCACATTTAATTTATTTAAATATATTACAATTAAAAATATTTTTAATTATTTTGACTGGAACTACTTTGCATACCCTGCAAACTGAATCCAACATTTGCTAATCATAAATAAGCCAAACTCTATAGCTATAAAATACTTAACATTTCTACTACTCTACAGAGCTCTATTACCCAGGGATTCCCCATATTGCTGCTGAAACAAGTGAGGCCCATCTCTGATTTTTTTTTCTTTCTGCTAAACCTTCTAGTCCCTTTGCAGGTGGAGGCCTTATGTAGCTTCATGAAAGTTTTCATGCTACTAGGGACTTTCCCTCTCATGCAATCCTGTCTAAATGCTGCCCCGTAAGGTTTGTTGTATGTTACTGTCACTTAATGACCCTGTTTCCTCCTTGATTATGCCAAAGTCCTAGTGCCAGTAGGCTTTGAACTAATGACCCCAGCCTGTTGAATAAAATGAAATATCATGGGCCCCATTTTAGGTCAATACATAGGGGCTAATTTAGGCCCATCTATACAATAATGATAATCTAAGTGATTTCCTGGTTAGAGAAAGTGACTTTGATGAAAGCTTAGCAATCTTGACCATGTTTCCAACCATTTAATTACATCCTATTGCTTTCTTCATTGTATTAATTCCCTTATCTTTTAAAATAACTTTATCTTCTTAATAACCCAAAAATGGTTTAAAGAATAGAAATATTATATTTCCTGTGTGAATTGATATTTATTGACACTAATTATTTCACCACAACAGTCAATCATCCCTCTCAATTAAGAGTACCTATGGAACTAATTTTCAGCTAATAGAAGAGGAGAGAAATTGATGTACACTATTTTTAGACATTTCTTTTTAATTCACATAAATAAGAAAAATCTCTATTAAACTACTGATATTTTTTTTCATTATAGTGGCTAATTTTACATTTTTAAAATCAACACTGAAGTAGGGCACCTTGGTGTTTCAGTTGATTAGGCGTCCAACTCTTGATATTGGCTCAGGTCATGATCTCGTGTTTATGAGATCAAGCCCCAAGTGGGACTCTGCACTGAGTGTGGAACCAGCTTGGGATTCTCTCTCCCCTTCTCTCTCTGCCCCTCCTGTGACCATGCTCTCTCAAAATAAATAAATAAACATTTAAAAAATAATAAAAAAATTTAAAAATAAAAAATTTTAAAAATTATTTTAATTATTATTAATAAAGAATCATTAAATACTTAACAGTCTTAATTATTTTACAATAATAAAATAAAATTACCACTGGAGAGCAAAAGAAAATGATTTTATAATATTTTGGCTAATTGTTATATAATTTTGATGTATTCCATTTTTTAAAAATGTTTATTTATTTTTGAGAGCGAGACAGAGCATGAGTGAAGAAGAGTGGGGAGAGAGAGGGAGACACAGAATTCAAAGCAGGCTCCAGGCTCTGAGCTGTCAACACAGAGCCTGATACTGGGGTCAAACTCACTAACCATGAGATCATGACCTGAGCTGAAGTGGGATGCTTAATGAACTGAACCACTCAGGTGCCCCGATATGTTCCATGTTAAAATCCTGTAATAATTTATTGAGCATATATGCATTGTCATGTGCCATGCACTGAATGATAGAATAATAATTAGGGCAGATTCAATTTCTAATAAAATTGAGATGTTGAGGGGCGCCTGGGTGGCTTAGTCGGTTAAGCGTCCGACTTTTGCTTAGGTCATGATCTCGCGGTTCGTGGGTTCGAGCCCCGCGTCGGGCTCTGTGCTGACTGCCAGCTCAGAGCCTGGAGCCTGTTTCAGAGTCTGTGTCTCCCACTCTCTCTAACCCTCCCCTACTCACGCTGTCTCTCTCTCTCCTAGCAATAAATAAAAATTCAAAAAAAATTGAGATGTTGAGTAGTACTATAAGAGGTTTATATAGACTAGTTTTGAGCATGACTAGAAGACAAAAGTGAATTATTCAAGCATATGACTTACAATCCTATGGCATCTTCTCTTGTTAGACATCTTCTTAAATGCAAGGTTTATAGTAAGTTCCCTCTGATTAATTCCTTGAAGAGTAAAGTTCGGTTCTACTAATGGATGGACCTGAAAAATATCCTAACACCAGTCACAAATAGATAGCAGCTACCATAGAAACTCACTATCCAAAGTTCAGAATATGAGGCAATAAGTTTGGTTGTCCATTTCTCATGACAGGAGAGATGGTCTAAAATATGGATCTACAAGGACTTATGGACAGTGGCTAACAGGTGAGCAAGATTTGGGAAGATTTACATTGAATAACATTGACAAATTAGTCCAAGGAAATCTGAAGAAGTGTAGGGATCGTACTTAGAAGAGTGTGAAGACATCTGTATACCACATAAAATGCCAACCAGAAAGCTTCTATATTAGAAGAAGCTGTCAATACTTGGTTGTTGAAAAAGGTCTCCATGGCAGGAGACAAAATTCTATGGTCTTCTTCCACTATGATCTGGACATGACCATTACTGTGAACACAGTGCTGACCCTGTCACATAGTAGCAATTGCTGGGTATCCAGCCAATGATGTGGTGACTGGCTAATTATATTGGATCTCTCCCATCGTGGAGGCTCAACATTTTGTTGTCACAGGGAAAGAAATATATTTCAGATATGGATTGCCCTTAATACCAGTCAGTGTTAACATGATTGGAATTCATTATGCTTTTTTAAAAAGTTTATTTATTTTGAGAGAGAGTACACAAGGAGGAGAGGCAGAGATAGAGGCAGAGAGAAAATTCCCAGGGAGGCTCCACACTGTCAGCACAGAGCCCAACACAGGGTGCAGTCTCACGACTATGAGATCATGACCTGAGCCAAAATCAGGAGTTGAACGCTTAACTGACTGAGCCACTTGGGCACCCCTGGAATTCAATATTCTTTATCCAGCACCATAATATCCCACACAAAATCAACTCTGCTGTGTGTTGCTATTTCCAAGCCAAATGAGGCATGCCTTTACTGAGACAGTGCACAATTACCTAGCCACTGATGAAACTGAATGCTTATAACTTACACCTTATGCCATTATCTAAAGAATTGAACTCAGCCACCAGTGTTGGACAGATATGAAGTACAATGGACTGTTTCCTTGTCTCTAAATGGAACAAACTCTAAGCTTATTTTTTTATTTCAAATCCTCTCAGTGTGATCAAACTGAAACTATATTGCAGCTGAGACAACTTTGCAAAGCTTGTTTTCCCTCACCCTGACTGCCCTTTATCGTCGTGAATAATTTATTATGCAAATTAATTTTACAAAATCTTCAACCTTGGCTAGGCTCCTTGACATTCAAACAGGACCTATTTTATAGTAAAGGACTGTGACAATTGGTTCCTACACAAAGAATATACTGTTATTGGCAGGAGTACCATGATTTGCAAGTAACTGGCTTGATTATATGAGAGATGGCCAGCTAAAGGATGAGTTATGGTGCCTGCTTAGAGGGCAGACTTACAAGGTGTGGGTCTTTTTCTACAAGATTTGGTGTAGTGTTGAAACCATGGCCACTAAATGGTATGGTCCTCCCTCTTTTCTGAATTGACAGACATAGGATCAAAAGATAAGAAGTGGAGCTTGCCTCTTTTAATATTACATAAAATTCATTTGAAGAACTTTTGCTTCTTATCTCTGATGTTTTATGCTGCATGGGTTTAGAATTCCTGAGAAAGGAGTCTTTCAAGCAGGAAAAAAGATCATGGATTTGGTCAATTGTAAGCAGAAACTTTCCACTGGCCATTTTGACTTTCTTGTGAAATTAAACCAACAGGAAGAAAAGCAGGATCATTCTTCTTCTGGTTGGTATAACTTATCTTTATCAGCCTGATTGGTTTCCTTCTCCTAAGATTGAAGAAGGAGCAAGGTTAAACTGTCTGTGGTCTGACTACTTGTATTTTTCAAGCACAGATCTCTACAAATCTACATGAAGAGAAAGCTACTTTAAAACTGTTGACATTATAAATGTCACATTATTTTTTCCTCAATAGCAACATAATGTCACAACTATGTCTAGGAGTTTAAAAAAATAAATTGATGTCATGAGTATTCCATGTCCAGAAAATTTTTAATATTACATATTTTGTCTATAAGTACATGCTCATGTAATATGTCTGAATTTAATTGATGTATGCATATGTACATACTGTGGTTCTATGAACATTAGCAAAAGGTATTTTGGGATTTTGGGATTTACCCAAAACTAAGAATTAAAATTAAAATTAAATTAAATTAAATTATTTGAACTATAAATGCCTTTATTACATGACCAAAGATAAGAAGGAGGAAGATTTATTTGCCTTTCTGAGCCTTGATTTTCCTCAGATAGAACTGTAGCTCCTTGCCCTCTAGCACAAAGCCATATCTGCTAGGCCACGTGGCCTGGTGTTGAAGTCCATGCTTGTTGCAAGAGAGTATGAATTCATTAGCAAAATGATAATGTAGCCCTACCCAAACCTAGGTATCTCCTTACAAGTCCATGTTGGCTCAGATATTCTGGGACCTGTGTTGAAGCCTAGTGTTTCCTTAAAATTAAGTATCTTTAAATAAATGAATTTCCTGCTACAAGTTAAAAATCAGCACAATCATGAAAGGTAATTCAAATATGCAACTTCCACTAATTGATTTTGAATTCCTTTACTAAGTTTTGCACTGATTTGGTAAAATAATTCATGACTAGTATGAAGAGAAATATATTAAGTGTATTAAGTATATTGAAACAATGCCTATTATATGCAGAAAATATAAACATGGGTATCAATCCACTTGCATAGTGGAAAAGCATTAGGTTCAGGTTCATAGCAGGTGAGTGAGATTCAGTCCACTGCTATCAATACAGTGAAAGAGTCATCAAATCTTGAGCAAGTCAATTAACCTATTAGTATAACAAATTCAAAAATAATAAGTCTTATAAGTGAGATAGGACTTAATGGGTGCTGGGGTAGTAAAATATAAGAACAGTGATTTTACTTCCATATGTTGTACCAACTACTGACTAACTAGCAATATGTCATTTTATTTCTTTAAATGAAGAAATAAAAGGCAAAATATATTTATTAATATTTATTAAATATTTCCCGACACTTAACATTGTGATATTGTGAATTTTACTAATGGTTATGAATTACAAATTATATTGACCTATTATAAATTAATATACTAGATTTCTTTTTCATTTTGATGAAAATGTTCTTTAGCTATGTTTGGAAAAAAATCTGTGACATATTTAGATAAAACATAGACTCAATATATGTATTTTCCCACATATGAAATCATACATGAGCTTATTAAACAATGATGCTTACACAAACAGTAATGTTGATTAGCTTTAGACCTTCTTTTGATAAGACAGGTTCATATACAACAGATCTTGCACACAAAAGCACATCATCTTACTATAACCAAACAAAATATAATCAAGTGTTTTTGGCTTCATTTTGGATGAAATAACTTCTGTAGATTTCTAATATTACTATCAATAGATATTTTCTTGAGACACTTGGGTAGCTCAGTCAGTTAAGCATCCATCTATTGATTTCAGCTCAGGTCGTAATCTCACAATTCATGAGATTGGTCCCTGCATCAGGCTCTGCACTAACAGCACAGAGCCAGCCTGAGATTCCCCTTCCTATCTCTCTGCCCTTCCCATGGATGCTTTCTCTTTCTCTCTCTCTCTCTCTCAAAATAAATAAGTAAACTTTAAATTAAAAAAAAATTTCTTTTAATGAGTTATGTTTAACCGGTGACACATTTGAGTAACTTAAACCACTTTCATGAACAAATACAGCTAAAAGGGAAAAATATATCAATATTTTTATTTCCTTCATACTCTTCTCATCTTGCTGGCCTCTTCTACAGAAATAAAAAGTAACTGAATTCTTCTGATTACTTTTCAAAGACTCACTGTTTCTATAACTAAGGCAAAATCCCAGCAGTTGTGTGGAAAGAGGACTTGTTGATGTTAAAGAAATTTCAGAGAGGTGTAAATTAGCTTTGCTTTTCACTAGGCAACTGACAGATGGCAATATTTTTGAGAAGATAAAATACCAAAAGGATTAGCTCTTTAACTGTATTGCAAACTTTTTTCCAGGCTGTATTTCCAGAAGCCTGTATTAATGCCCTCTAATCCCAAGAGTGCTCTGAAAGAAACAAACCCAAATAATGACCACTTTTTCTTTATGATCTGGGATCTTCTCAGAATGTCAGAAAAAAGTCAAATCATCCTGCTAGTAAAGCTCAGCTCAGATATTATACCCAGGTAGGAATCAGGGTAAGTCAATAGGAGAAGTATCAGATTTGTGTTCTCTCACTGTCTTGATTAAAATAAATAAATACACAGCATTTAAGCAAGATAAGAATTCTCTAGTTTGCCCTGATTCCCTGGATTCATTGTTTTATATCTGAAAGTGCTGAAAACAGTGCCCAGCACATGAAAATTGCTCAATAAGCATTTGTTGAAGAAATGATTGGTGATTCTTTTTTCTTAAGACATTTCTGTTTATGGCACATGAATCATACCTTCCCCAAATTGGGTAATGCTTTAACTATGCCAGACATTTAGCAAAGAAGTCCAGAAGTTCAATACATAACTTCAAATAAATGATGAAGGAGAAAAATCTTACATCATGCAATTAGACTTGGGAGAAAGACAATATATAATTTATTTTTCACAGTCCCACTTCTGAAACCAATCAAGTCTGTTCCAAATTAATTTCAGAGTTTTACACAATCTGGCCCCTCTCTACTTATCAAACCCTAATTTGGATTACTTTTAAGTATTAATCCAATTTATTTATTCAGACTGATATAAATATTTTATAATGTTCACATCATAATTATCCCATCTTTAAAGTGTCCTCACAGAAATTGTGTTCTCTCTCCCATAAGTCAGTTGATATTCAGTTTACCTTCAAAACATTTTTAAACTTTTCTCCAAAAACCTTCTGATTACTCTAGCCTATTAACAGTGTATTAGCAATTACCTTATATTTCACAATGCATTAAGTAAATATATTTTATATTGTTATGTAGTTTTGCCAATTATTTAATTTGCTTCAGTCTTGTTTCTTTGTTAATGGGTCATTAAGTGGAGATTAGACTGGAAAAAGTTAGCCGTGGCTACTCATAAAGTGCTTTCTCGGGAGTTTGAGTTGTATCATGTAGGCAGGGGAGTCATACAATTTGATAAATGCTGAATCTTGGGGATAAGACATGAATATCATGATGATGTTGGAAGATAAAATGCACATTCTTTATGCTCAGGGACTCCGTTGGACTTTTTTAGAACCTTCAGCTTTCATTTCCCCTCAGAATACTCAAAAGACACTAAACAGAATTATAGTGACAGATTGGTGTTTGGAAGTGTTGTTGTTATTATGAAAGTGGTTATGAAATCAATTTCCTTCACATAATGAGCTGCATATTTTTAAAAAGCATTGAATTGAAAGGTAAAGGTATGAAATACTTAAGAATGACAATATGGGGGCTCTGGAGTGGCTCAGTTAGTTAAGTGTCCTGAGCATTCTCAATTTCGGCTCAGGTCATGATCATCTGGTTTGTGAGTTCAAGCTCCACATTTGGCTCTTTGCTAAGATGTGGAGTCTGCTTAGGATTATGACTCCCCCTTTCTCGTCCCTTCCTCCACTTGCTTTTATCTCCCAAATCAAATTAAAAAAAATTTTTTTAAATAACAATATGAAACGTTTTATTTTTAAGAAAAATATATCACTTCAATTTAATAAAATATATTTTGAAAAAACCTGGTATCTTATTAATCAATATAGAAATTTCGTATTAACTTGAAAACAAATGGAATGAATCTTAATATTCTTTTAGGATTCTATATAACATTTTCAACTATTTCTTTGTTTTACTAATTTTTAATTAGGTTATATTCTACTCAAATTTTATTTCATTTTGAAACCATTTAGATCTTTTTTTAAAATAAACTCTGAAAGAAATATATAAATTCAACTATATTTCCCTTTTTGTATTATCATATTATAGTTTATTATAAAATTGATATTTATTCATACTAAAAAATAACTGTAATGAAAATTAGCTTACTATTTATTATTTACTGGTAGTAAAGAGATGCATCAGAACATTTACTGAACTCTACTGGTCATTATATTACTGTTTCATTATGTTGTCTAAATTATCCAAATAGTCCAGACTTTATTTCAGTTACTGGAAGAAAATGACAGCAAAACTGAAAGTATATTTTTAGAAATGTGACTCATGTCTAGTACTTTTGCTGGAATGCTTAGAAATTATCGATATGAAAATTAAAATGGTAGATATGACCGAGATCTTTGCAATGGCTAGAGTTCCATTCCAAGACTTTTATATATTCGAACCCAATGTATGCATACTCACAATTCATTTGCAGAAAGTACCCTTCTATGTAATGATTCAGGTATATGTTGTTCTAAAGAGGCTTTTTATTGGCTTAAGTACTGAACCAAACTTCCAGTCAAGATTTCTACAAGAAACATTTCCACAGGAATATTTCTGAATTCTTCAGTACCACGTAAGTCTTTTTGAACACTGATGACCATCATTTTGAGCATGTTCTAAGATAAACCATTTATTTTCAAAGTACCTTGATTTTCATAAATGTATTTTAAATTGCAATTTATATAAATTAATTAGTAATCTATTTTCTTATTAAATATGGGTTGGCTGGTAAGGTAGAGGCAGTGTGGGAGTGATAAGTCTAACCGAACTATGTATACATGTTTTTATGACATGTTTGTGTGGATGAATGGAATAAATGACTAGTCAGAAAAATCACTGTTCTTTCCTTTGTGCAGTGTTCATATTCCAATGATATCAGAGTGAGGACTTGAAAATGAGGATAAAAAAATGTGGGTTGAAATGAGTTCTTTCTTTCTTCTTTCTTCTCTCTGTTTCTTTCTTCTTCCTTTCCTTCCTTCTTTATTTCTTCTTTTTTGAATTTCTTTCTTTCCTTTTTCTTTCTTTTTGTTTTGTTCTTTTTGAGAGAGAGAGTATTAGTGGGGTGGGCACAGAGGGAGAGAAAGAGAGAGATACAGAGATACAGAGAGAGAGAGAGAGAGAGAGAGAGAGAATCTCAAGCATGCTCCAAGTTTAGCATGGAGCTTGACATGGGGCTTGATCCCATGACCCTGGAATCATGACCTGAACCAAAATCAAGAATTGTGTGTTCAACCAACTGGGCTACTCAGGCATCATTTTTATTCTTTTCTTTCTTAAGTTCTAAACTTAACCTGACATTTTTAAAAGTCAACAAAAATACACTAATATTGCTACCCTACCAAGACATTAAAATGAGTTAAAATACAATCTTTATAACATGTTTTTTGGTTCTTGTTACATATTCAACATAGGGTCATTGAAGGTGTTCTAATGGGAAATTATATGATCAATCTTGTGCTGTAGAAAGTCTGATCAAGACTTTTAGGATATCTCTTAGTTTAGAAATAGGAATAATATGTAGAATATCACTGCTATTGACCAGACATGGAATAATGAGGGCCTTTAAATTTCATTCAATGAGAATAAAGCATTATATATAATTCATGATATATAATTGAATAAGGAATTTGAGAGATAGTGAGTATATATAGAATGCCTTATTAACTATAGCTAGTGATCTGAAATATTATGTAATGTGTTTTATAGAGGATGTTAAGGTTTCAAAATTGGGAGAATGAAAAAATGGATATAATCTTAAAAATGTAGGGATGTCATGAGAACATGATATTTTACAGGATATAATTTATTCAATAATTAATATTTAGTGAATATCTGAAAATAACTGTTGTGGTGACTGGGTGAAATAGAATCAGCACTGAATCTGGGATGACAAAAGACTAAATTGTCAGATTCATCAATCATTTTGTTTTACTTTTCACTGCCAGTCTTACCAACCCTACCCTTTCTTCCAAATTATACTTGAGATACTGTCACATGAGGCAATAAATAAACACTGTCACCCCTAAACTTCCTCTACTTACTCCTGCTCTGAGAACACTGTTGTAAGTCAACTGACCGTGTCCTAATTTGCATCCAAGTCCAGGAGACCTGCTTTGATTTTAGAACAACTCCTAACCCTGGACACACACAAAGCCTGGTGAATCTGCTGAGTTATGATTAATGTTCCAATTACAAAACCAAATATGGTAATAAAAATCTCTGATTCTGCTTTTTATACTTTATCAACTTGGCCTCTCTCTCTCTCTCTCTGTTTTATTTAAATTCCAGGTAGTTAACATACAGTATAATATTACTTTCAAGTATACAATATAGTGATTCAACACCTCCATACAATGCTTATCACAGCAAGTGCACTCTTTCATTCCCTAATCCCCATTACATATTTTAACCATCTACCCATCCACCTCCCCTCTGGTAACCATCAGTTTGTTCCCTATAGTTTAAGAGTCTGTTTCTTGGTTTGCCTCCTCCTCTCTTTTGCTTCCCTTCCTTCATTTGCTAAAGGTGGCTTAAATAGCTAACTTTATGTTATCTTTCTACTGATTTTTCAAAAAAAACTATTGTTACTTTTATAGGTGAGAAATGAAAACTTCTTTGATGTTTGAAATTTGAATTACTTTTATTGGATATTTCTTGGACATGCTTCATACTCACAGCACCTATACTTAGTTAATACACCAAGATAAGCTTTCCTAGTAGCTGTCTCCCCTAAAACAACAACAACAACAACAACCAAAACCACCACCACCACCACAACAAAACCAGATTAGATCACAAACCAATCCTTTCTTCCCCCATCTCTGCATTTATTGCCATGATTATACAATCACTCATTTCTGTGGTAATTGAAGCCATGATAAAGCTTAGGAAAATAGCTTGAATTTGCTCAACCTCAGATTTTTCTCCTATAATACAGAGATGATAATTCCTACTTTACAGAATAATATTAAGTATTAAAATGAGATAATGTATGCAAACACAATTTACAAAGTGTGAATCACTATTGAAATGTGAGAAGCAATTTTATAAGCAATAATAACAACCTTTCACAATTTGTACTTAACTAAAAATTATCAAAAATATAAGTATATGTAAAATGAGCGAGAAATGTCTTCATGGTCTGACCCCAAAGATTATGTTCCTTCAAGTTACATCTACATATTATTTTGTACAAAGTAGCTGATTCTATACTTTATTACATAGTAGAATGTTACCTTTATTCTCTGAAGATCCTTCCCTTAAAGAGTTCACTTCTTTGATTGTCTCCAATGGTTAGTTTCTGTAATAAAATCTGACTATCCCTCAATGTAATCCTTCTTTTTCTGTAATTATTATTAATATAATTATGGTAGCATATCTAGTGATAGGTAACACATAGATTTTGCTGTTAGTGGGCTTATAGTTCTCTTGGAGAGATAGATAAACAGTCATTTCTATGACAAATCAGATGGATTTAAATGTTTTAATAATGACCAACCTTAGTGGATATGAACAGAGAGATTATTAAATTCCAAGAAGGAAAATAGACCATTTCTCCTGGAGGACATGAAAACTGAGTTTTTAAGAATGAGTACTGATCAAACTGCGATACTAAAGGAAGTAAAGAAGGAATGAAAAACTTGACATTAGGGTTCACATTCATTTTTTTAACAAATACAGGTGCGCCTGGGTGGCTTAGTCGCTTAAGCTTCCGACTTCGCTTAGGTCATGATCTCGCGCTTCGTGGGTTCAAGCCCCGCGTCGGGCTCTGTGCTGACTGCCAGCTCAGAGCCTGGGAGCCTGTTTCAGTCTGTGACTCCCTCTCTCTCTGACCCTCCCCTGCTCACGCTGTCTCTCTCTCTCTCCTAGAAATAAATTAAAAAAAAAATATGTATTGATTGTCTACCTGGAACAGGTACTCAGTTATGAACTGGGAATGAAAATATGAATAATAAATGGTCCTTGTCCAAAAAAAGTTAGAAAAGTAAGACCATAACTACCGTTCAGTGATTGAAATGCTCTGATGAAGTACGTTATTGGAGCACACATTCAAAACAATATTCACATGACACAAAGGGAGCATGGTGATCAAGCAAGAATTGAGCTGCAGTTTTTGAAGTATAAGTAAGTTTACAGTTCGTTCAAAAATGAGGGAAAAGATTACATTAACAGCCTATGTGAAATTGTGTTGTTATAAAATAGATTGACGGGTTAAGTGAAAAACAGTAATTTTGTATCACCAGAGCAATGGAGTATATTAAAGGGTGGTGGATGATAAATTTGAAATGGTAGCTTTTGTTTTGTTTGCTAGGCCCGTGTGTTTGAAGAATATTTGTAAGTTTGTTAGCAGGATTGGAATAATTTTGGCTTGGAAAATACATTTTCAAATTTCATTTTATTGCTTTCTTCAACTGATATTTGTGGGAAACTTACTATGTCCTAGACACTGTTCTCTCACTATGGTGTATTAACGAGGCAAGGCCACTGCTGTCAGAGACCTTGTATTCCAGGATCCTGACTCTCACAGCTATAGGAGAGCAGATCGAAGAAGGGCAGGGCTGAACGTAGAGCGATCAGTTAGAAAACCGCTACAGCAATGTATTGTAAAATTACAAGGTTTATACCTTAGACTGTTGATGAGTTAATGAGAAAGAGGTGATAGATTTGAGAGTCATGAGGGAAGTATTAATGACACCTCTTCCTGAATTGTTTAGTGTGCATGGCGGGGGGCAAGGGGAGGGAGCGAGATGGGTACAGAGAAATAATCTAGTGAATATCCCAGTTTTCTGGGCTTGCAAGTAGTGAAAGTTGTTGTAATATAGTTAATTTTCTGTGTCAGCTTGGCTGGACCATGAGATGCGCAGATATTTGGCTAAACATTAATTCTCTGTGTTTCTGTGGGGATGTTTCCAGATGAGATTAGCATTTGAATTGGGAGGCTGAGTATAACAGACTGTGCTCTCTAATGTGAGTGGGTATCTTCTAATTTACCATGGGTATGAATAGAACAAAAGGCAGGGTATGAGGAAATTCACTGTCTCTGCCTGACTGCTTGATCTGGGACATCTGTCTACACTTGCCCTTGGACTGGAACTTCCACCATTGGCTTTCCAGTTCTCAGATCTCTCAACTTGGACTACAACCATAAGTTCTCCTGGGTTTCAGGCCCTAGGACTCAGGCCGGAACTATGCCAATGACTTTCTTAGGTCTCCAGCTTAATTAGATGACAGATCAAGGGACAAATGAACATCATGTGTCCCCTTATATGATGCACCTTGAAGAATGCAAAACATGTCCTGTGGGACTCCTGCCAAATGGTATAACCTGCACTTCATCATCAAGAGACACCAGACAAACTCAAATAACGGGAATTTTACAAAGTCACAGTCATATATTCTGACACTGACAGAATTACAGAATCATAAAGATGAAGTCTGAGGAACTGAACACATGCTCTTGGGTTGGATATTCTTCTTGCACATTTCCTATAACTTTGAAATAATAACAAATTTAAAAAATAATTGAAACGAAGGAAAAAAATGAGCAGGGGAAGAGAAACACAGAAAGGGATAAAAGGAAGCAAAACTTCCAAGAATGGATATACGAATATTTGATTGAAGAATGAGGACATGAAGAGAGATCTGCTTGAGTCTCCTTTCTGAAACACATTAAAATTAAGATTTCAAATCTCATGTTAGTTAGTGAACATTTAAATATATAATGTATGAAAAAATAAAAAAGAGCTACCAAAAGTAATGACAATATGGTAATTTGTGTGATGGAAAGCTGATCTTGGGAACCGAGCCAGTTTCTCCAAAAGTATTTCTTTTTCTTGTCTATAATCTATTTTTAAAGATTTCAAGATTTCAGCATAGTAACACAGACAGTATGTTAGTAAGTATATACTAGTTAGTTTGAGATTCAACTCTGTCTAGGGGCAATCAGAAAAACAGGAGTGGTTAACCATAATTATTCCAGAAAGCCTAGTGTCCAAAAGTAGTACTGAATTGTTCCTATTTCCCATAAATAGATCAACGGCTGAGTATTTGCTGATTAGAAAATCTAAAGTAAAAAAGAGTTTTATAAGTGAAAGCAGTGACTTATTAAATAACATGATGAATATTAGATATAAGTTCTCAATCTTAAATTGACTAGGCTTGAAAGAGCTGATTTTTTTTTCAATTCTTACCATTTCCTTAAGAATCTAGGCAAGGCACAAGCTTGAGCCCTACACATGGTTGTCTCCAGAAATTGCTTTTGAAGAATTTTTATTTCCCTGATGGTAATCCTAAGGATAACAGAATCTTGCCTCTAAAATACTATTCTCTGCTTTGTCTGGACTTATGATGTGAAGTTTGATTTTACCAAACGCCTAGAACAGAATTTATGAGATGTCTTCTATTTGCTGTCTAATAAATGTTTGTCAGCTGTCTATATGTGAGACGGTGTTTGCTCTGAGGTCTGCTTTTATTTTAATATGGTAGTGGATGTATGGGTAGTGAACTCTCATTTACATCAAACATCTTTGGAAACTACCGAAACGAATGTAGAAGATGAACATTACTACATAAACTTTGATCAGTGAGCAGCATACATCTTAAGAGACAAACCCAAAATTTGTTGCTGATCTGAGTTTATGAGAGCTTACAAATCATCCCAGAGTAGCATCTGAATCTGTGGCCCAGTGGGTGGAAAGAAAACAAGAGATACATTGAAAAATAACTTCTAAACTGAAGTTAAAAACAAGCAAACCAAGGGCACCTTGGTGGCTCAGTCGGTTAAGCGTCCGACTTCGACTAAGGTCATGATCTCATGGTTTGTGGGTTCAAGCCCCACGTCAGGCTCTGTGCTGACAGCTAACTCAGAGCCTGGAGCCTGCTTCGGATTCTGTGTGTGTCTCTCTCTCTGACCCTCCCCTGCTCACTCTGCCTCTCTCTCTCAGAAATAAATAAAATATTAAAAAAAAAAAAAGCAAACCATAATCACTTCTGTCCATTCTTAAGTTTCAACTGATTTAAACAGTTAGTTTCAGACAATTTAAAAAGCAGTGTAAGGTGGGAGAGTAGGCAAAAAAAGAAAATATATAGATCTGGGTTTTTTTTTTTTTTTTGTAAGATGTAGCTAACTTTTCAATAGGGCAGGTTAGAAAAGAAAAAAGCATGTGGAAATCACTGCTAAGGATAGTCTTGGTCAGATCAGCAGAAGCAAATGTTAAATCACTGCAGGGGACAGGAACATTCAAGGATTTAGGGCACTCTCTACTTATTTTCTTCTACACCAGAACAGAGAATTATCCTCAGGGAGAGTATTCATGAGAAAGATTTCAGAGAAAATGGGCCGAAGTCCATGTGACCCAGGTCTTTAGTCTGGCCCGGCACTCAAACCACCCTTCAACAAATAGCCAGCTCAAAAAAGTAACCCTACATTTCAAAAGTGAAAAAAAAAGTAAAAGGAACCAGTATAGGATCTTTGAAAAGATATTAAAAGCAAAGAGGAAAAAGGAAGATTCAGAGGGGAAGGGAGTAGGGAGACATAAGATATACACCAACAAATTGCTTATCAGAGAAAGCTATCTCTCAGATTTGTGGACAAATGTTATAAGAAATCAATCAAATTAAAGACAATATCATTTTTCTAAAATAAAGATTCAAAGAAAGTATAAAAGATGAATATGCAAAGGATGGCAAGAGAGTTCAGAAATTAATAGAAAATAAAATAATCATAGAAATGATCTTCACATGATTGCAACAGAAAAGGAAAGCATGTACAGCTTTATCCAGTCAATGTGGGAGCCCGACAGTGACCACAAGAAAGCGTGGTTAGGGACGCAGGGATGTGCCTGCACACGGGGCTCCCTGCCTGGGCAAAGCATGCCTGCAAACAGGGTGCTCTGCCAGGAGGCCTGCACACAATATCCAAGTTTAATGGTCCGCTTGCAAACGAGGGAACATGCCCTCCTTAGAAGTAAGGAGAAGGCTGGAATTGTGAGCAGGCCTCTTAGTAAACATGTTGTGGTAACTTCCTCCCTTTGCCCCCCTCTGTCCTTGGAATGTGTTTGGCTACTTGCCCTTGTTTTGTAAAAGAAGGTATTTTGTAAATTTCAGTTTGCATCCAGTTACCGGGGTATAAAATAAACCGCAAGAGGGGCTTGCATAGAATTGTTCCTCCGGCCGGAGTTGTGTCTCTGTCTGTCTTTTGTGTGTGTCTTGTCCTTTGTGTCATTTCGTCCGCAACAGTCAAGAATATGGACGATAGGTCCAAAATCACAGAAAGAAAAAATGGAAATCAACAGTTACAAATGACTAGAGAAAATATGCAATGATAACCAATAACTCAAAGCCAAAATAACCATAATTAGCATTCTTCAAAACGAAAGAGAAAAATTGAAACTGAAATACATTTGAAAACAAATAATGAGATTAACAATTTCCTGAAATGAAAAAACACCTATCTTACCCTTCATGCTCCCAAATCCAAAAAGGTCAAGGTAACCATAACAGGGAGTACTGCTAGGGGTGGGTCCCAGGATCACACTCAGATGTAATGACTCACTGGTAGGACTCAGAGAACCATGAAATGATGTTTTACCTATAGTTATATTTTACAACAATGAAGTCTAAAATCAGCAAAGGAGAGAAGCTCCTAGGCCAGAGTCCAGGAGACACCAGGCGAAGGTCCAATTGCCTTCTCCCAGTGGAATTTTGCAGAAGTACTTACTCCATATGTATGGACATATGGCAACACATACAGAGGATAGCCAACCAGCAGAGATAACCTAAACCTTGGTGTCCAAGGCTTATATTGGGAGGTCATTCACATTAGTATGTCTGACCACCAGCATGACTGAGGTTCAGGTTCATACCCTTCCAGAAGTCAAACTGATACCTCATGGCCCAAGGCCCCCATCATAAATCATATTCCTATCATAGTGTATGTTTCCTGATCCAAGGCCCTCAGATGAACAGATATTTTTATTAGACAGGATATTCCAAGGACTTAGACGTTACTTTCCAGGCAAGGGCCAATTTTTCTTTGAAATGTGTAGGGTGTGAACAGCCCTGACTTTCGAAGTTAATTCTTTACTGCACGGGGAGAATAAGGTTGACCTTAGATGCCCAGATAGAGTAAGAACATTGTGAAAATATGTCTAAAGAATACTCAAAGAAGGAAAATGGGGATTAAGAATATCTAGACAAGCATAAGAATTTATCTTTAGACACGAGAGAAATCAGTAAACATAGCAGGCTTGAGTCCTTCTCTAAACAATTACAGTAATTATGGATAGTATAAAAAGGAGTTATAAAAAGTGATATTACAGAAATTAAAATTAGGACAGCAAAAGGCAAAGCGATGAATTATGCATTCTGATTTCATATTCTTTCAAGGCTGGTGATCAATGATTAGAATGCGAAGATCAACATTGTGCTACTGTTCAATTCTGACTAATCGACTAACAGAAGTGTATGATTATTACTTAAAATTGAAGATGTTAAAAGCAGTCATAGTATATTTAAAAAACAAAAATGTCAATGGGCACCTGAATGGATCAGTCGGCTGAGAGTCTGACTGTTGGTTTCTACTCAGGTCATGATCTCAAGGTCATAGGATCCAGCCCTGCCTTGGGATCCGTGGTGAGCATGGATCCTGCTTAAGAGTCTCTGTCTCTCTCTCCTTCCTCTGCCCCTCTCCCCCATTTGCACACTCATTCTCTCTCTCTAAAATAGAACTAAATTAAAATCAAAACCAAAATTAAAATTAATAAGTAGATAAATATCAATATATAGTACATAAATAAATTAAAATGTCAAAATTTTAAATATTCAGCAGAGAAAAACCCAGGGATGCATGCGTGTTCATTCACACACTCATGACAGTAGTGAAAGCTATAGTCAAAGATTAAAAGCAAAGAAACACCGAAAGTAAAAAACATAAGATAGAGCTAAATTAAAGCATATTATTAATAAATTTGAAAGTGATAAGCATAGTGTTAGAAAAAGATGACATACCAAATATGCAAATGAAAACAAAGAATTTTAAAACTAAAGCACAAAATTTTAAATAAAATGAAAAAGAGAATTTCATAATGAAACAAATTATTTATAAAGGAAAAACTTTCAGTAAATAACAGATTCATAATTTATCAAACACTATTGAAATTATATTGGAGAAATTAACAGAAATTAACAGATATTCATAATAATGCTAGAATTATAACTCATTACTAAAAATATACAAAGCAAGTAAACAACAAGAAATATGGACATAGTCTAAGGACTCAAATAATTGGGTTAAACCAGTTAGTTACTGCGAAATTCTGGCCCTTGAAAACATATACTATATTATACTTTCAAGTGTTTGCAAAAAATGTATAAAAATCTATTATATATTAAGCTACAAAGTTAATGTCAATAGATTGCAAAATATATAAGTGTTGCAGACTGAAATCTGCACTAAAAATGCAGAAGAGTATTATCCATAATCTTGTTTAGAAATTTTTTCTAAATTAAACAAAGCCCAAAAACTATAAAGGAAAATTGCAAATTTTCCTTTTTGGCGGAGAAACTATAACAAAAATACAGTAAAAATAAAAACAACACAAAAATATACAATTACAGCAAATGTGACAGATTACAGTTCTAATGATATTGATATAATAAGAGAATATAAAATAAAGAACTATGCATGGTTGATAAAGATAAATAAAATAAGATCAAATTCATTGGCTATAAACTGATAAATAAGATAAAACCAATAAGGGGCGTCTGGTTGGCTCAGCTGGGTGAGCGTGCAACTTCAGCTCAGGTCATGATCTCACGACTCGTGGGTTCGAGCCTTGCATTGGGCTTTGTGCTGACAGCTAGCTCAGAGCCTGGAGCCTGTTTCAGATTCTGTGTCTCCCTCTCTCTCTGACATGTCCCCCCACCCCCACTCACACTGTCTCTCTCTCTCTCTCTCAGAAATAAATGAAACATAAAAAATTAAAAATTAAAAAAAATACCAATAAGATTATTTTTATCATAGGAGCATGAGAAATATTAAAAGAATAAAACTGTACAACTTAAATAATATAAAGTATACCATAGTTGTATATCAATGTTCTCTGTAGTTGCATAAAGCCAGTTTTATCTTTATATCTCATTGTAGTATCTCAGTTAGATATTAAATAAAAGAACAGATTGATGCATATATTTTATTTTTCACTTGGAATAAATAATGTAGATATAGAGAGGTGTGTTTGTGTGTGTGTGAATGTGTGTGTGTGCCTGTGTGCACATGGGTGTATGCAGATATTTTCTGGAAGGATGTTCAGAAAGTGTAAACAGTGATTACTTCATAGGTTTGAAAATGCTCTCAGGCGTCGTATTTCTCATTGTAAACTTGTAGGCGGTTTGGATCTTCGCATACATATACTTTAAATAGTCAAAATGCAAATAAAATACAGAATGAATTGTGATCATCACTGTCTGGCACTACAGTTCACTAAAGTCAAAGAATAAAAAATTGAGGGTGCCTGGGTGGCTCAGTTGGTTAAGCCTCTGACTCTTGATTTCAGTTCAAGTTATGATCTCAGGGTTTGTGAGACTAAGCCCATATCAGGCTCTGTGCAGATCCCGCTTGGGATTGTCTCTCTCCCTCTGATTTTCTGCCCCTTCCCTGCTCCCATACAAACACGTGCTCTCTCTCTCTCTCAAAATAAATAAGTAAACATTAAAAAATAAAAAGAATGAAAAATTCACTAGACTTACTATCTTATGGTGTTACAGGTGTCCTTCAAGAAGTTTCTTTCGTGTGTATAAAGAAAAGCGAGATGACTATGTTC
The DNA here is from genome assembly GCF_003009895.1 of Hyaena hyaena. NCBI lineage: Eukaryota > Metazoa > Chordata > Mammalia > Carnivora > Hyaenidae > Hyaena > Hyaena hyaena. Next base: position 137,616 of record NW_024081546.1, read on the forward strand.
TGAGAAATGAATGCCATGAAGAAAGTGATGACATCTGGTGTGGAATACTATATAAAAATTAAGTTGGCTCTTTCCTATCCACAATACCTTTTCTGTTTTCTCTTGTGTTTATCTTCCCCTGACTGTTAGTGTTTCCAATATCTACTAAAGGAGAATTGTTTCGCCCAATATCTAAAGAAGAAATGTTTTGTTTTTAATAAAAAGTTAACCTCATTGTGCCTGAAATGATTAAATCAGTAAGTCTGACTTGTGCACACTTTGCATAGTAAAGGTGCAGCATCCACATCCTTCAAATATCCTGTCTGTTAAGGACATCCTTGTTTGCTTTCGAGATTTTGGCAACAAAAATAGTTCTTAGTAATAATGGGATTTATAGTGACAAAGATGGGCCATTAGTTATTAGCTTGATCTCTGAAAGGGCTGGAGAATCAAGGCAAGCCACACAGCCATGCCTATGTCATTGAACCTTGGTAAAAACCCTGAACATCACTGTCATTGTTTGGCAATATACTCCATGCATGTTCTCATACATGATGGCTGACAGAAATAAGCCCTGTCTGCACAACCCACTGGGAGAGGACTCCTGGAAGCTTGCACCTGTGTCTCTCTCCTGGACTCGACTCTATAAGCCTCTACCCTTTGATATTTTACCTATATCCTGTCACAGTAACACACTGCAGCCAGAGTACAATGTTCTTTTTCCCCTGAGTTTTGTGAGTTCTGTTTAGCAAATCACTAACCAGAGGTTGGTACTGGGCACCCCCAATCCAGACCCATATAGACAAAAATATGTGTGGACTATGCAAAATACTGGTCCCCTTTATCACACTTCTCATTTAATAACGTAAAAGAATGGCTAAAATTTGACTATTTACTGAATTCCTAAACTATTAAAAATCTAAAAAAAAAGAAAAGAAAAAAGAAAAAAAAAACAAAAGCAAACTCTTAAGTGTCTTCTAAGAAAAAGAAACATTTAAAAGGGGTCATTTATAGAATAGAGATCTGCATAAAAATGTGAATAGGAAAGGGAAGTAAATTTTGAAATATAAACTAATAAGGAAAAAACCTTTAGTGTTTACTTCCAAAACTTCACTTTTTGTGATAAATATTTTGATTCTTTGAGGTCTACCCTTACTGAATTGTTTGCTAATGTTTTAGTTTTGTATATCATCAGTAAGTATTCCTGAGTGGTGATACCTGCTGAATCAAATTACTGAAACCATTTGTAAAATAATTTAATTGATATCTTATATCATGCCTTCACTTCTTCTAATTTCTTTTGAGTGTCTGCTCACCATGACACAAAATTAATTTGATAAGCTCTATCTTTGAAAATCTGAATTACAGTTTCCTCCCTAATTTAGGCCCCATGATTTAGTTTGACCCCACATTCTAGAAGTCTTCCTCATCATTGTTGAAGGTTTTCTCTCAGGGACCTTGCAATTTGACTTCTGTCTGCCTTTTTCTTTACTCCATGTTTGTTTAATATGACTATACATAGTTGAAATTTAACTGGAGTGGAGGGGAAGAGGCAGTGTTTTAGTTAATTGTTAATTAAATAGTTTTACATAAATTACTTGGGCATGGTGTTTCTCTTGACTCCTTGATGTTACGTTTCTTGAGCTCTTATTTTGCTTAAGAAGTAGTGCTCATTCAATATGTCCAAAAGCAGTATGAAAGGTAGCACAGTGTAGTGGAAAGAGAGCTGTGCTAGTAACCAAACAAGAAGATTAATTCCTAATTTTGTTACTAATTAGCATAATGGAATGGAAAGGCCACTATTTTCATATATGCAACATATGCACGAGCGCGCGTGCACAGACACGTGCATGACATCTGCTCTATAATATAATTGCATTGTTCTAAAGGCAATATGTCTATGCATGAGGAAGAATTCATCTTTTGTGAAAAAGAAACTTAACATGTTTCAATTTTATATCAATTTGCTGTATGTTCAGCAATCTCCATCTCTTATTTCTAGTGCTACCTTCTATCTGAAATATCTCTTGTTTATCTTTGCCTGTTCATATCACCCTGACTCTTCAAGACTCAGCTACATCTTAGCTAAGATGTGTCTCATTTCCTTGCAATTAGGATTTCTTTCCTATATTTACTCCTTCAAAACAAGAATATGTCCAACTGTTCTTTATAAATCCTTCAGGAATTTAAAGTATAGAATTTTGTATTTTATGAATGTCCCATAAACATTTGTTGACTGGAAGTAGATATAAAATTAGATTAATAGACATTTTCCTGAAGATGCTTTTCCATTTGGAAATAAGTTATTTAGCATCCATAGTAAACACTTCAAAGACCAATAAGGGAAATTACTTCTCTATGAGAAAAATATTTTTATGTGTTTTTTTTCCCCTAAAAGCTCTGGATGAATGGCTACTCTCTGTCTTTAAGAATAAGGCTGCAGAGATGTAATCACTATGCCCTCAAAGTTTTCCAAACTTATAACCAAATATTCATTTCCAACTTAGTCGTTTATTGACAACTCAAGAGGGCTTCAGCAGAAGGATACTAAAAACTTAAATCTGTTATTTTCCCATGATATTTTGATAACTTAGTGACTTAATGTATTCTTTCTTCTAGACTACAATTTCTCAGTGCTCAATATATTAAAGAAATTAACCTTGGTTAGAATCCTATGATTTGAGGCCTCTAGCGGTTTATTACTTGTATTGTTAGAGTTTGGGTGCTATGTTAATAGAGGGATTTATTTTTCTCATTTAATGAGGTCTGTTTTATTTTAAATGATTTCTCAAGGACATAATTTTAACTCATGGGATTGCTAGGCAATTCACTTTTCTATGAGTAATTTCTAAATTGCTTTTTAAAATTTATTATATGCAGGAAGAAATGGTTTAAAAACTTTGCAATAAATTTAATACATGTCAAAAGTATACTCTTGTGAGAGCATATATGTCTGTTTTGTGGCTGTGGTAGCAGTTCATTTCAAATCTTCATAAATCTGTAGGCATTTTATCAGCTTCTATTATAACAACACAGAAATAACTGTGAAAAAAGCCTTAAAAAATCAGGGTATTAAGGATGAAGACAGATTCTAGAAAAATACACTCATATAAATAACTAGGAAGTAGAATATTCTTGTTTTATAATGTTTATTATTATTATTTATGGTCAGTCTAAGAACACTGTAGTTGCTATGTCCTTTCCAATCTAGTTAACAGATTAGACAACCACAGTAGATCTACTATGACCTGTTCTTTTCGATAGTTATGCAGCAGATTGAGAACACTCTAATGGAGGCACTTTCCTTTATATCAGAGTATAGTAGAGGTACGCTGTGTACAAGTTGTTAATATATGGTGAGTGTGATACTTAAAAAGATAAACCTTCTGTGGCATCCTGTTTCCGCCTAGAATAGACAAAAAGAGTTTAGGAATAAGGTAACTAGGATATTGAGGTGTCAGGGCATTATCTATAATCCCATTTTCATCTTGGTTCTGTCATTTGGGAAGGCAGTGAATTTGATTCATACTAAATAATGCCCGGGGTGAGAAACCTTTGCCTACCTCTGATTGTTACCTATAGTGGAAGTAAAATATTTCAGTTCACACAGAGGATTTATTGAAACAGACAAGACTAACAATGTTTGAGAAACAGATTGGTCCCTTACATGCCAAACATTTGCTGCTACCTCATTAGGCTGATATCTCACTGCTAAAGGCCAAGTAAATATCATCTAAGGCCATGTATTTTGAAAATTTAGTATTTGCATTTTGTTTCAGAATCATTTAAAGTAACTGAAAATAACAGGGATCCAAGACAGATGCCAAAGTCCTTGCTAGAATTTAAATCTCATAGGAAATTTTCTAAAGAGCTTTGAATAAACATGGGCAAAGTTGGCATTTTTTACTTCCTTATACTTGATAAAACAGTGATTAGAGTTGATTTGTTCTAACAACTAAATTATTGGTTCGTACTTATGCTAACATTTTTATGTTCAGTCAGGCTTTTTTTGTGTATACTGATCTCTTCTATCTGTTCTGGGGCCACTTTTGCCCAGGATCCTCAGTGTCCCTCCCAAAAAGGAAAAAAAAAAATCCAAGTGCATTTACTTTACCTCCTTTGTTTTTGCATACTATCAATGGTTCTTAAGAGCTGTTCCTGAAGCAAATAAGAGATTAATATTAAAATAGTTTGAGGAATCTGGGTGGCTGAGCCAGTTGCACATTCAACTCTTAATTTCAGGTCAGGTCATGATCCCAGGGTGGTGGGATTGAGCCCTGAATCAGGCTCCCAGATGAGTGTGGAACCTGCTTAAGATTCTTTCTCTCTCCCTCTGCCCCTCTCCCCCACTCACAAACAGACTCTCTTTCTGTAAAAAACATTAATAGTCACAGTATGTCAATATATTCATCTTGGAAACATGAGTCTATATAATAAGAAGGCACAGGGCTCCTGGGTGGCTGTCATTAAGCACATGACTTTGCCTCAGGTCATGATCTCATGGCATGTGAGTTGGAGTCTCAGTCCCATGTTGGATGAGCTCAAGCTCTGCCTCAGGTGAGCAAAAACCCCACCTTGGGGGAGACCTATTTCTCTTCCTCTCTCTTTCTCTCTCTCTCTGTCTCTCTCTCTGCCGCTTCTGCGATTCTCACTCTCTTCTTAGCCCTTACTCATTTGTGCCCTCTCTCTCTCCAAAAAAAAAAGAAAAAAAGAAAAAAGAAAAAAAAGTGGGGAATGAATGCACAGAATGATTCATCCTGTGGAAATAAAAAAGTACTTTGAATATTTTGAGACTGTATTAATGACATTCCATAAAATTAACTATCTTAGCCTGTTTATTCATGGATTGAAGAAAATGTTCACATGTTCAAATATGTAGAAATACATATAGCCAAGTTTGTGTCTATGTATAGTCATTCTGCACAAAAATAATTAGGGTGTATTAATTTATATATATATTATATAAAGAGAGAAATTACATAAAGTAAAAAATACCTAACAAATTCATAAAGGTACTATTATATATGATAAGTATATTTCTATTTTTAATAAAATTGAGGAAAAAGTCTTCAAAGATCATTTAACCCAAACAAATTGCTCTTAGAAAACATCATTGCAGAATAATGAAAAAAAATAGATCTTAGTTGACAGACATATCTCTCTGTGTGATATCAGTTATTTTACAGTAGGAAAAATTATTAGATTGACCCAGATAAGATGTGTAAGGCATTACTAAGTGTTTGATGTAAATTAACTCATTACATCTTCACTACATACTATGTGGATTTCTACATGGCAGAAGTCATGTTTGAAGAGGTATATAATTTGTCCAAAGAAATAGTGTTGGAACAGTTCTGCTGGCTAGGTTAGTTGGTCTGAAATCACCAATTCTCTTTGAGCTGTACTTGCTTTTATATCCATTGCATGACTCCCCCATGATATATTGATTTTAAAAAATGCAAAGAAAGAAAAATACCTACAAACTGGATATTGGCATTTTGTCACCACAATTAAACAAAACCCAGAAAACATAAAATGCATTTATCTTGAAATGTGATACATTCCATTCTTAATCAGAGCAGGAAGCATATACAGTATATATATTGTAGATATTATATATACAGTAAAACCTTGGTTTGCAAGCATAATTTGTTCCAGAAACATGCTTGTAATCCAATGCACTTGTATATCAAATCAAATTTTCAAATAAGAAATAATGGAAACTCAGATGATTCATTTGCACAGCCCAAAATATTCATATAAAAATGGCTTCAATACTGTAATATAATACAAAATTATAAAGAAAATACAAAATATAAAGAAAAATAAACAAATTAGCCTGCACTTACCTTTGAAAACCTTCATGTCTGGTGTGAGGGAGATAAGAGAGAGAAGGGTTATTGTATAGGATAACTTTCACTGTCACTAATGGAATCATTGCTATGTATTGGCTCAATGAAATCTTTTTCTGCATGGGGGCCATTGTATATGCCCACAAAGATGTTGACTAGAGTGTGGTTTTAATAAACTCTTGTCATAAACTGTTATACTGTAATTAATGGAACTGACAATAAGGCAGCAGAGGAAAGGGTCTATATCTGGAGGCAGCCAGACCTGAATGAAGCAAAATATTCCAAAGCTTACTGTAAAAACTCCATTTGGCCAAAAGGTGAGGGGCTTGCACATGAGAAAATACCAAACATTGTTTGATCTCAAATTTTATTCGTGTAAAAGGTCAGGGGTTGAGCAACCTGTCTCCTCTTGGCTCCAGCAAGCCCCTGATATGTAAATCTTTAGTGAACATTTGTAAGGACACAAGTCTAAACCAAACTGACTCCATGACAGGCTTTAAGTTTCCCCTCTAAACTAGAAGGCCTAAGTTCCAGCTTCCCCGAAACTATCAGGCAGTTACATATTGCCCAAGGCAGGAGAAACCACCCTTGCAACACCCAATCAGGAAAGGCCAGTGACCACCCTCCACATTACTGAGGGAGAGGCCTATAGATAGAAACTATAGATAGGACCCTGTTACCTAATGTTAAAGTTAACCCATTAGTCGCCGAACAAGACCCAAGGCTCGCTCTGTAACTGGTTGAATTTAAAGGTACTCTAAATGTTGTAATTGGACGACGCCGAAAGTAACGAATACTCTAGACGATGTGTATGGTTAAACCCGCTGTCAATAATGTTGAATAATTATGATTGGATCACTGTTTCCATGCCACAACTTCTGTAACTCCCCTGTCACAAACCCCAAAAAAACCCTACTCTGCCTTTGCTCTCAGCACGGATCCACTGCATTGGTGAGATCTGTGAGCCCGAACTCGAGCCTGTAATAAAGCCCCTTGCCTTTGCATGCGTGACTAGGTCTCCCCGGTGGTATCTGGTCATTGAGGATACTGCGATCTAGGTATAACACATTGTGATTAGAACGGTCAAACATGTTCTTTAAGCAACTGTTAAGCAACCCCCACCCACCTCTAACCACAAAATTCTTGCTTCTCTACACCAGCTTCACCCCTCTCCCTATATAAACCCTGAGCTATGGCTGGACAGGGCACTCTTCTGAGGACTTTTCGAATGCTCAGGAAGGGCCTTCTGCCCTGACTAAAATAAACCTGAATAACCAACTCCTTTTGTGTTTTGTGGGCTTTGTTCTCCATGATTTTCCTTTGGAAAGGGAGGTCTAACATTACTCTTGTATGGAAAAGCAAAGGACTGTCCATATGTCCTTTGATATGACAAAATACATGAGTGCCAATTGTGGGCACCTTCCAACAGTCTGAAAAATCACTTGATTTCTACCATATACCATTGCTTGAGACTGAAGCATCTGAGCATTGGGAGACAATCTCCCACAGTCCCACAGTGAAAGAGACAGAAGAACCATTGGGTCAGTTGTGATCATGTGACATTTGGCATCAAGTACTACTCATATTGCAAGATATCACTCTTTTATCAAGTTAAAATTTATTAGAAATTTTTGCCCATCTTGCAGAACACTCACAGAACAAGCTACTCTCAAGCCAAGGTTTTACTGTGTGTGTGTGTGTGTGTGTGTTGTTTCTGCTATATCACATGACCTAAATATTGTAGACATTAATACATATTTGTTTGTTTACTGAAGATTAAGGACGCAAATGAAACAAGAGACAGTGAGACTGAGAAAAAGTGAGAGAGGGTGAAGGAAGAGAGATGGGGTATAAAAAGTAACTAGAGAAGTTATTGCAAGTTGTTGAAGTATAAGCCAATTGAGTCCAAGGAATTAGAATTCACTTACACATTTAATATATTTTTGAAATACATCGGCAGTTTCCAACACTGTGTTAGGCAACAGAAATTCAATAGTGAGCAAGATAAAAAAGCCCTTTTCCCTCAGGGGGAAGAAGTAAAAGAATTAGGAGCAATTACCAACCATTAAGTGTCATGAGAGATAGAAAAGAGGAAAGAGAATTCCAAAAGGACTTGAAACAAAGTCACCACACTAGGCTCTTTGGGAGGTAGATAAGCTTTGCATAAGCAAAGAGTAAATCTAAATATTGAGAAGAGTGAATTTTTAAGCACTTTGCTGAAAGAACAAGAGAATTGCTAAAACATCCCATCTCACTGTCTCAGGATCTTCAAGTATAAGTTTAAAAAAATGGAAAATTCCTGGATGGGTCTATGTGCATTAATTAATTCAAATGTCCATGTAAGATTCAAAGTATCTGAGGAAAAAAAATCAATTATGATTGTGAGACTATTTGTTCAATTTCTAGGCCCTCCCCCATTTCTTTCTCCGTCTTTCCTGTGCAAACACACACTATGGTTCTAGGCTGTTTTGCTATTGATCGAACTTACTCTCTGACCTGACAGTATAAGGCATGTTTTACTACATAGACAAATTATTTGCAGGGAAATTCTCTGTCTCCAGCTGTGAAACTGATTAATGTTACAGTATGCAGATAACATCTCTATCTGTAGTGACACTTATTATTTCAAAGCAAAACGGAAAAAAATGCATTTAAGAAAATTATGAGAAAAGACTTTTTTGATAATCTCAAAATAAGGAAGTGTAAAATATAGCAACATATGTGAAAATGCAATGCTTAATATGCAAAAACTACCGCTTCAGCGTATCAGCAGCCATGTTAAATAATTTAGAAATATTTGTCTATGAAATAATAGATTATCATCCTTATTAACAAGAACTCTGCATTCAGGATTCTACATTAGAGTATTTTCTGATTTTTTTTACAGTCTATGAATATTCTGTCTTTTGAATCCTCATAGTACTTTGAGTATAGTTGATCCTTGGACAACATGAAAGTTAGGATCACTACCCTCTCCTTCTGCCCAGTCAAAAATCTGTCTATAATTTGTGACTCTCTAAAATTATTAGGGCAACTTACCAAAACCATAAATAGTCAATTAACACATATTTTATATGTTATATATATTACATACTGTATTCTTATAATCAAGTAAGCCAGAGAAAAGAAAGCTTATTAAGAAAATCATAAAGAAGAGAACATACATTTACAGTACTGTATTGAATTTATCCAAAATAAAAATCTGCATAGAAGTGGGCCCACACAATTCAAACCTCAGTTGTTCAAGGGTCAATAGTATGTTTTCTTGATACCTTTTTTAACCCTCTCATCCCAATGGACAATGATGTTTGAAGGCAAATATGGTCTTACACAACTCTATATCTGCTACAGTGTTTAGTCCCAGGACCTGCTCTGTTGGACTAGTATAATTGTAAGGAAATTTTATTCTACCTTTAAAAAGGTCTGTGTTTTCTATACAGATTTTGCAATACTTGAAAGTTATAAAACAAAGCAAATAAGGATCCTGATCCCTCCAAAATAGTTTTCATCAAGAAGACATGAGAACTTAAAAGTATCTGACAAGAGCTATGTCACATATAAACCCAGTACTTCTGCAAATATACCCAAAAAGGGGAGATGAGAGGTGAGTGTACATAACAGGTAACAATGTTCCATTCTTCTGGAGTTAATTTCTCCTGCCAGGCTGGCTTGTTAGGATCTTTCAAAAAGACAAGCCAGTAGCCCATAAAACCAAATTCTAAGAAACTTACCTTTAAAATATCTCAAATGTTAATTCTTACTTCTAAAACTGACTCAGATCAAGTATCTGATAAAACACGGGAAAATAGGAAAGTAAATGTGAGCTACTCAAGTACAAAAATCAAGTAGCAGAGAGGCTTAAACATTGTTACGGCTCACTTGTAAGATGATACTAGAGGGCACAGTGGACTCCTGACACTTCCTAAGGAATTCTCCTTTGAGACATTTGAAGACAAACTACTGCATATTCCTCTTACACTAGTTTGGTGCTTCCATCAGCTTGTTTTTTTTTTTTTTTTTTTTTTTTTTTCTATTTGTTGGCTGGGGATTCATTGAAATTGCACAGCTGCTAACTGACAGTGGCAGCAAGAGCCGGAGCACCTCTGATTTGCCTGGGGTTGTACACCCACTCAGCCTTCCGCACCACTTCCAAAACTCTCAACACTCTCTAATTGGGGAAATAATTTTCATGACATCATTTTGTTGGGAGGAAAAATGCAAAAAGGTAAGATAAAAACATGACAATAATTTCTACAATAGCAATTATTCCAAACTATAGTTACATGCAAATTAATGGCCAAAGCTATTTAAGGAAGTCTCCAGAAAATATAGTTTTGTTATATAGAGGCCTATCAGTCCAATTAGCAAGTTTGGTTGAACGGAGTATTCATCTACAGGATAAGACCTCTGTATTTCCTCAGAAAGATTGCAAAGGACAAAAACAAGTGAAGTAAACTTTTATACTCTATTTATGTAGAAATTCAAGGTATACTTTGGTGGAGAATAAGAATAACTGTTAAAAATGCAAGAAAAGAATAGCTCCAAAAGCCTTCCAGTAGAATGCGTTGAAGAAGTTGGCAAGGAAGACAAAAGCAAGATATATAACCTCAAAACAGACATTGATGTATTGGAGAATGAGTTTGCTGCAGAAAATAAAATAAACTCAGGTTTGCATGGAATATTAAGGAACTTTTCAATAAAGTGCTAATTAAAGTAAATATAAATATCCAATCCTAGAGAGTCAATGAAAGATAAATGGGTGAGAAAGAAGAAAACAAAGCAATTCCTGCTTTTAAAAGAAACCAAAACGTGTGTACATGCGTATTCATTAAATTATACATCTGAAACTAATGTTACCTTGTATGTTAACTAATGGAGATTTGAATAAAAACTTTAAAAAGAAAAATAAGAAAAAATAAAAAACCCAAAAGAACAAAATATTTTACTCTGAATATAATTTTAGGAAGAAAAAAATAAAAGATGAAACTACAGCTACAAAGAATTTTGGAAGGGATTCTGAACTGTGATTAAAAAAATAGCCTTTCTTCAGTTTTCAGAGTATATTCATACTTGTCTTTGATTTAGATAGAAAAACTCAAGCTCGTATGACATCATATTTTCACGTGACAATTAATAATAGACTTATTTTGTTGTTCCACTATGAGAAAAAGTGGAAATGGAAATCTGGGGCAAAGAACTATAGCAAGAGAACTGTGACTGCTACTAGAATCTAACACCAGGGCACCAAGGACACTAAATGCCCCGTAGTGAGGAGGTTCCAAGTGCACTTACAGGATTATCCTCATCACATGCCAACAGCACATCTGAAAAACATCAAGCTGAATGATTCTTTAAATCCGGAACACGACTAGCATTCAGAGATACTAAAGTTCTTGAGTATTGTTAAAAATAATTTTTTTAAAAAATGGAGTGTGGTGATTTCAGCAGAAATGCTGAGATAAATATAATTGTCAACAATTTAAGAGCATCAGCCTAAAAGGAAATCCTGTCCTAAAAGAAAAAACTATGAGTTTACCGTGCACATGATATTCAATGTTGGTTTGCTAGTATGGCAAGAAATACAAAACTATAATATTTATCAGAGGAAAATAGAATTGTATGACCATCAGAAGGCATCTCATCCTCCTTATTATAGAGATAAGAAATGTGAGGTTCAGGGAGTTTTGGTAATTAACCCAAAATACCCAATAATAGTGTCCAATATTAATATCCTTTACTCTTCCTAACAGAAAGTTTTTTTTATCTCAGCAATAATATTTTATAGATGTATTTAATTTAAAAATGCTAATTAAATGAAAAATCTGTTCTAAAACAATGCTTGTAAAGTTAAAATGGTAAATAATGAGAGAAAATCCTTTTATTTTACCAGCCCACAAATGGACTATGCAAGGATTAAGAAAATTGGCACATGAGGGGCGCCTGGCTCAGTCGGATGAGTGTCCGACTTCGGCTCAGGTCATGATCTCACAGTTTGTGGCTTCGAGCCCCGATACGGGCTCTGTGCTGACAGCTAGCTCAGAGCCTGGAGGCTGTTTGAGATTCTGTGTCTCCCTCTCTCTTACCCTCACCTGCTCACGCTCTCTCTCTCTCTTTCTCTCTCTTTCTCTCTCAAAAATAAATAAAATGTTTTTAAAAAATTAAGAAAAAAATTGGCACATGATTCAGGTCTTAAGGATATGAAAGTCTCCTGAGGGGGTTCTGGGTGCAGAAAAGCAAGTGCAAATTGCTCTTTTACAGATATTGTAGCTCAAACTAGCATTTAAAAATATTTTTAATGTTTATTTATTTTTTGATAGAGAGAGCAGGGGAGGGTCAGAGAGAGATGGAAACACAGAATCTGAAGCTGGCTCCAGGCTCTGAGCTGTCATCACAGAGCCCAGTGTGGGGCTCAAACCCACAGACCATTAGATCTCATCTGAGCCGAAATCAGTCGCTCAACTGTAAGGACACAAGTCTAAACCAAACTGACTCCATGACAGGCTTTAAGTTTCCCCTCTAAACTAGAAGGCCTAAGTTCCAGCTTCCCTAAAACTATCAGGCAGTTACACATTACCCAAGGCAGGAGAAACCACCCTTGCAACACCCAATCAGGAAAGGCCAGTGACCATCCTCCACATTACTGAGGGAGAGGCCTATAGATAGAAACTATAGATAGGACCCTGTTACCTAAAGTTAAAGTTAACCCGTTAGTCCCAGAACAAGACCCTAGGCTCGCTCTGTAACTGGTTGAATTTAAAGGTACTCTAAACGTTGTAATTGGACCCCGCCAAAAGTAACAAATACTGTAAACAATGTGTATGGTTAAACCCGCTGTCAATGATGTTGAATAATTATGATTGGATCACTGTTTCCATGCCACAACTTCTGTAACTTTCCCGTCACAAACCCCACAAAAACCCTACTCTGCCTTTGCTCGGGTATCTATCTCAGCACGGATCCACTGCATTGGTGAGGTCTGTGAGCCCGAGCTCGAGCCCATAATAAAGCCCTTTGCCTTTGCATGCATGACTCGGTCTCCCCGGTGGTCTCTGGTCATTGAGGATACTGTGATCTGGGTATAACACAACCAGCTGAGCCACCCAGGCGCCCCCTCCCCACCCCCAAACTGGCATTTTAAAGAATTACTTGTTCAAATATCTGCTCTTCCATGCAAGCACTATGTCTCATATGTACAGAAAAGCTGCGGGCATCCCTGAGTTCATGACTCATTTAAAAGATGAGTGGCTATGCAGAAGGCTTACACCATCAGGATTCACATTATTACTGATTGCCATAAAGTAATTCTCTTCTGCAGTCAGGCAAATATTTAGTTTACATTATAGTGAGTACATTGTGGAAACTACTCTGTCTTCTTAAAGAAGCAACAACGGATGTGTTATTGGTATTTGCAGTAATCTAATTAGTGAATTTACATACTGACTACCTCTTGAACAACTTCCTTCTGAAAAGGTTTTCTGCATACAAAGTGGGTATACATCTTGAAGACAGAATAAAACAGCCAAATGCCTTTTCACGTATGATTTAAACGTAAGACAGTTTCAAGGGGGTCTATGAAACGCTGCTTCCAGTTTCTACATGCATCTGAAGTACATTATTTCACTTAATAAACTAGAGGACAAATTATCAAAGATCCTTTTATCTTTCACTATTATTTAAATTGTAAATATTACATTGTATGACACCTTAAGTTCTCTTTTCAGACGTTAACGTGTACTGTTGAACGTATTCAGCTTTAAGTATACAGGGCTGAATTCTTCTTTTCTAGTGCCACCATTCCTTGGTTTGGTACAAACTTGAATTACATAAAATTTGGAGCTCCCTTAGCTTTTATCTACATCGCATTAAAAACACAAACTTTTAAAATCTACAATAATTAAATTATTTTATGTATTCAACACCAATTTTCTATATTACTAAAATGTAAGTGAAAGAAAGTTTTTTGGAGATCTATTATAATATCCTTTTTTTCAATGCTATTACTTCAGGCATGGGACCCCCATGAAAGTGAAAACCAAGACACAGGTGCTACAGTCAGGGAGCTCTGGATTCAAATCCTACTCTGTTAGTTAATATCTAGCAGTCTTAGGCAGGTTATGTAAAGTCTGGGGCTCAGCTTCCCCTTCTGGTAGGAGAAGTATACCAATTCCATGGCAGAGCATGGGTAAACTAGGTGTCCTAATTGTTCTTATTGTGTAACATCACTGCCACCACTTTCAAAGACCTACTCTGCATTATTCCACAGGTGCTAACCATTGTATTTGCCCTAATCTCTTTTTTCCATTCAGTTCTTGGTTTGCCAAATGGCAACCTCACCCTGGACCTCAATGGAAAAGAGAAGTTTGAATTTTCTGCAGGCAATGCTGTCAGATGTGTGAGTGGACAGGAAGCACACAGATGCCTCCTCATGCCACAGGAGCTTCAGCATGGGGTCTTTGTTTTGTTTTGTTTCTTGTTTGGGTTTTGGTTTTTGGTTTCTTCTAAGCTTTAGTGAGTTCATTTTTGGCTTTTCCTTGCCTTAGCTTTCAACATTATGTAAGTCCCCAATTTCCTATAATAACAAGTTCATTCTTGGATTACATAGAATGACTTCTATTTTCCTAAGTAACATAGATTAACATATCAGTAACTTCATAATATAAGACATAAATGTCAAATATTTTAAATTAACTGGATAAGCTGTGAACAGTAGCCATATTTTTATCATCAAGGTGAAAAATGAAATCTATCACTTGCTACTAAAATGATAGTGATAGTGATACACATTTATCGAACAACTACTAAGTCTAAAATAACACTTTAAGTAGTTTAAATTAATTACTCATTTAATACTTACAAGTAGCCCAGGAAGTAGTGCTGGGTGTAGATGAGGGAACAGAATCACAGAGAGGTTAAACAACATGTCCAAGAACATACAAACTATGAGAAGAAAGGTAAACACTTGAAATTAACAAGTTTGGCTGCAAAATCTGTACTTGTCACCAGAATGAATAATATCTCAATGTCTAGCTTTACCCTCATGCTCCATATATGATACATTTTGCCTATAATAACGACCTCATGAAGTTGTGTTAAATATTTCTTCGAGTATTTTGTATGGTGTGTCTTCCTGAAGATATAGTAAATAAGAGGGCATCTATTAACTAACATTAATGGTAATAAATATTACTAACATTATTTTTAAAATTAAGACCTCCAATAATGACCATAGTAAGTTCTCTGAGGGCAGAGACCTTGCCCTGTTCATTTCTCTACCATAGAGCACTAAACACAGTGCCTGATATATGCAGAATTGTTTTAGACCTTCCATTATCAGAATTTAATGAAATATTGCTAGTAACTTTTGTTTAATTGCCTTATTTATCAAACTCAGTTTACATAATTAACATAATTATAATATTTCCTAAAATAGTACTAAGAAATAGTAATTACACAGAACTAAGACAAGATATATAGATGAAAAAAATTGTTTGCATTGCAGGAGACTAATTTTCAGAAGTAAAGTTACGATTTCGTCTGAGGTCTGGTATAAAAATTATCAGGTTTAAGAGAAAAAATTGTCATTCTATTCAGATGGTGATATAAAGTGATATTTCAAAAAGGTATTACTTAAAGAGGACAGATTATATTTATAAAACAAAATGGTTATTTAAAGAATATTTTAGGAAACAAAATATTAGCAACATGATATTTAAGATGTTTCATATTGGGGTGCCTGGGTGGCTCAGTCAGTTAAGCGTCCGACTTTAGCTCAGGTCATGATCTCACAGTTCATGGTTTCAAGCCCCGCGTTGAGCTCTGTGCTGACAGCCAGCTCAGAGCCTGGGAGCTGCTTCAGATTCTGTATCTTCCTCTCTCTCTACCTACCCTGTTCACACTGCCTTTCTCTCTCTCTCTCTGAGAAATAAATAAAACATTTTTAAAAATTCAAAAAATTAAGATGTTTCATATATATCAGTATATTTTAGACATACACACAAACACCCATTATGTTTATCACTTATGTTATCACTTATATAATGTTGAAGAAAATGACATGAATTATACAGTTTAAGTGATATAATCATAGCATTCAACATTTTCCTACACTCATTCAATTTTAGACTTTATTAATGATAAATTTAATTTTAAAAGAAAATTAAATGTTATTCTAAAATGGTTACATGTGTCTCAAGATAATATGTGCCTGAAATTATTTTCAGTTAGGAATATCAAAGGGAGAGTAAGACCTTCTAAAATGTTGCCATTTTTTTTCTTCACATCAAGATTTTGATTCTTTGACAAATGAACTCAGGATCATGTCTCTTATTATTTCTGATATTTTATAAGACCAGCAATGCAAAGGTCCTTGGCTTGAGAACATTTACCTAGCTACTACATCATTTATATCCGTATAAAAATAGCTGAAATGGATCTGGCTTCTACAAACTTCATCTTTGATAGTATTAATAGTTTTAGTAGGGATTTTTGGCAGTAATGATTCCATTTTATTTCATAAGATTTTTTATGTGTTTGTTTTTTAAAATTGTAAAGGACAAATGGAGATGGATTGAAGGTCAAATATATAGGCTGTGTGTTATATATTCTATTTAGAAAACCTTCAGGCAGTTTCCATGACAGCTTGAAACTAAATGTGCAATAAAATAAAGTATTTAAAGTTTAACTTCTTTTTAAAGATATTAGAGTGCATATCTTTCAGAGACAAGAAAGAATTATTAAAGGCTATCTCACATGTATGTAGCTTATTAATTAGTATATTTTATATATTTAAAAAAGAGCATACTTAAATTGAAAAGAAAAAAAATAGCAATACTACATATTGGAGATTCCAAACTTCAATTATAGGAACTGTCAAGAAGAATATATATTTCATTTGCACCCAATATATTGTAAGTCCACAATCCCCTGCATCTCTGGGATACCAGATTACCTGTGCTTGTTATATCTTAAGGCCCACACCTGAGCACTTTATTCGCTATGGTAACTATACTGTCTCTTTCAGTAATGCAAAGTTCTGTCTATGACCATATAATCTTGAACAAGGTTCATAAATAATCCATGTAGAAGTGAATCTTGCTATCACATTACTTCTGGCTAATCTTGTTTGGGCAAGTGTATAATTACGTTTATGAAATTAGTAGATTGCTTGCCCTGTCTTCAGTACTGATGTAATATGTAGTGACAGAAACAAAGAAACCTTATTGACGACAAGAACTGCAAAGTGTGAAGAAAAAGAGTGCTTTTCCACTTAGAACTAAATTTACTATTGAAGGAGCTAGGTAGGTAGGTAGAAAGGCAGCCGATCTAATAAATCTAATGTATGACCTCTAGATCGCATATGGCAGACTCAAAGATTTGGGTGTTAGTTTCTGATACATCTCTAGTCTTTAAAAATATTTATGTATGTATATATGTATATGTATGCATACAGATATGTATATGTATAAAAATATTTATGTATGTGTATATATAGGCTATATATTTATCTATATATGGAATATATTTGTGTGTAAACGTACGTGCATATATCCGTGTGTATATTTTCTTCTTCTGAAATGTTATTTCTTATTTTGTTTACCATGAAAATAAATTGTACCCTTGCTGGTGACTATTTACTCTCCATTTTTATTTGGACACACTCTGATATTACATTTTTCCTACTTTTAGTTAAAATAGAAATATATTATTAATACTATAAATTTTAAAATTAGAGATGCGGTTTCCTTACTTAATTATATTTTCATGTATATCATTTTCTGTAATTTCCAGTACATCTTATTAATCACTTTCTATATTAAATAAAATAATTTCCATGTTATAATGTCCTTGTTCACCACACTGTGCATCAAACAATAAGATTGAGTTTGAAATTTTCCAGAAAATAAAATTGGCATAGATTTTTATAAATTTCACACAAATTTTCCAAAATCAGGAAAAAATAAATAGTGTGAGAGACAGAGCCGAGCATGTGAAATTAAGTTAAAATTGTGGAATAAAGTATTTAAAATAAACAAATGAAAGAAAACCAAATTAACATTATGCACAAAAGAAAATAATCTGTTTAGCTTATTTCTTAGTATAGCATAAGGATCAAAAATAATTTAATAGTATTTTATTCCCTTATGCCTCTTTTTTAAATATATAGTTCTTCACAATTTAACATTATTTTCAAGAGAAGTAATTCTATTTAGAAACTAGGTAATATTAGTTCACTTACACTGATAGTGCTGAATGCATTTTAATAGTTATCACATGAAAATTAAATAGATGTTTCAAGGGATTCAATAAAAGAGTGTGTTAAAGAGGTTATAAAAAATTAAAAACCCACTAAAGAAAACACTCACAGCATCTGTTATTTTTAGTATGCAATATTTTAATGTCTTACCATCCATATGCCAGCATAATATTAGGAAAACTAAGTTCTAAGATAGCTTTATTTAATAATGGAGTAAGGATAGTGTAATACATCTGAATACATCTTTAAAATATGATTCTTTATCAATCTCAATGAAGACATACAACAATGATTAAATATGTTTTCCAAAGGCCAAAGCTTCAATTTTTGGTTTATTTTATTTTGTAAATAAAGGTTCAAGGAGAAAAAAGAGTGGCTTTGTAAGAAATCTCTGTCACCACGATATTCTCATTAATAAAAGAAAATAGAATTCAAATGGGCAAGCAGTGAATTATTTTAAGAATAAAAAGATCACCATAATAGGTGGTTTAATAGACTTTGTTCTAATGACCTGTTTTGTAGTAAGAAATTTTATTCAATGGGTGAAAATGGTACAGGTAGTATTAAAATATTTTATAGTTAGTAAAAAATACTGACAGTAACTAAAGCAGTACTAGATATTCTTGAAAATCAGTATTTATTTTTTGCTGATAAAACGAAAAAGGAACAATTAAAAGAAGTCATTTAAGCCTGTCTTGGCCAAGGACAGGAAGGGGAGGTTCTCATTCATAACCTTAAGGCAGTTTATTCTCCAGGCCTGCAAAAAATTACTATGCTAACATTTACTATGCATTTATTACACACATTTGCTTTTGTTTTGTTTTCTTTCTTCTCTCTCTCTCTTAAGCAGCCAAGTAGGCTTTGCTCTGTAATGGTGTTGGGAGTCCAAGACTACCTTCAGGCTCAATGATTCACTGGGCCTGGCAGGACTCAGAAAAGCTATTATACTCACAAATATGATAAAAGGGTATAGATTAAAACCAGCAAAAGCATGTAGCATTTGCATGAATGGCTCCACTACCTAGACTCCAGATCCACAAAAGTAAAATCAGATGTTCACTGCCAATCATGGCGTTGGAACAAATTCTATCATCAAACCAGCTCCTTGTGGCCCACTGCCTCAGGCAAACCAAAAAAACACTCCTATCAGAGAGAATATCCCAAAGGTTCAAAGTTTCTTTCTCAAGTTCTTTCACAGTTGGCCAAGGGCCAGTGCAAAAAACAGGCCTTTCTTGGCAATGTGACAGGTTTAAGAACCCAGGACTGCTGAATTAACTCTTTCTTCTATAGTAACTAACATACTCCAAAACTTAGTAGCTGGAAACAACAGTACTTATCACCTCCCAGTTGCTGACGTAGGGAATCCAGGAGCAGACTATGTGGTTCTCTGCTTCAGAGTCTCTAATAGAAGGTGAAGTGTTGGCCAGAGATGTAGTCCTGTCACAGTCTACTGAGGAAGGACGTACTTCCAAGCTCACTCAAGTGGTTTTTGGAAAGATTCTTTTCCCTGTAGGCTCTTGAACTGAGGGCTTTACTTCCTTCCCTGGCTGTTGGCCAGGGCAACCCTCAGGTCCTTGCCCTGTGAGCCTCTCCAACAAAATGTCTTGCTTCCACAAACAGAAAGAGCCCAAAAGTCAAGAGAAAGAGCAAGGGTGTCGGAGGCCGGCTCCGGCAGGTCCAGGGGTCCCTGAAGGATGGACGGTGTCGGCGAGGGAGGGGTGAGAGAGCCCCGAGAGTCTTTCTAGTCACCAGGCAGGCATCTCGGCTCTGACTGGGGCTCAACTTTATTTTATCATTAAGTGTTTGGGGGATGGCACAGAAGTGGCATTTGCCTTAGACAATGATTTCTGATGACAAACTTCTTTGATATGTAAGAATTTCCCAGAACATAGATTTGTAGAAGACTCCTGCATAACCTTTGTCAATAGTGATTGAGGTAGGGGATTTAGATGCTTATCCTATGGGGAAGGAAGGCATCTTTAGCATACAAGACAATGTTTTTAGCATAAAAAGGGTGAAGTTACTTCTTTGTGGGCAGGGGTCAATAGTTTGTTTGTTTAAGGTGGAAGTATCAAGAAAAACAGGTCTTTCAGGGAACACCTCTGCTCTCATAATCACAAAAGAAGTTCCTCAATAGGTTCCTTCACAGGGAGCAATTAGCATATACAAGGCCAGAAAATGCTCTAAGCAGAAACAATTGGGTGGGGGTGGATATTTGCCCTTACCTCCAATTTAGGCTCTTTGTCTCAGGGCCAGACTCAAGCCCCTTTTATTATGTTAAGTCTTGGATCTGCAAGGCCCATAGGAAGAGCTTTCTAACAATCATCCACAATATTTTCATCTGAAATCTCTTTTCAAAAGACAGGAATATGCTTTTCCTTATGAGCAATCTGTGTGGGCAATATCGGTCTGATCTGGAATATTGTGAGGCCTGGTCAATACTAGCAGCCTCATTTCCAACATGAGCCAGTAGTAGCAGAAGGCGATACCAGTTTTCATTTCTCATGGCAGGAGCTGTGCAAATACTGCCATTTCTTTGCTGTGACTGCCATCCAGAGAGGCCAGTGCGGCTCCCAGCACAAGGGAGAGCCAGCAAGAGAAACGGTGCTAGCAACGAAGTCATAGGCTTTATAACCTAATCTCTGAAGTGGAATCTTATCCTTTTGCCTTATTATGTTCATTTGAAGCATTCTGTAGGTCCAGCCCACAACAGGGAAAGGGATTTACCTGAAGCCATAGATCATTGTCAACCATTTTTGAAGTCTGTTTACTATGATACTGAACATAAAGAATCTTTATAAGAAATCCAGAGTAATTAGTAGAGCCACTCTGTGGCTATGGTGCAACAAGACAGAAACGAAACAACTCAGGAATCATATCTGAACACAAAGAGAGGGATAAAATACAATCGGAGAAATAATTAAGCATGTCCCTCTCTTGACTTACTTGTATCACGACTGCTTCTTTACTATGCATACGGTTACCCATGCTAACATAGCTGTGCTTTGTTCCCTAGATAAAAACTTTTTAAGAATCATAAGCATGAAATTGACCCCATCCTGAGACCATACAGTCTAGAACAAATCCTCATTTCTTTAAACTCTCCCTAAGCTCAAACTGTCTAATAAGCCTCTTCTAAATCCTCCTTCCTGAGATGCCTCCTAGCTCCCTGCGGTATGCCTTCTCCCCTGCTGCAGTGAGCTAATAAATCTAACTTTCTTTCACTATAGGTGATTTCTTGCTGTCATTGGCTGGTGGGCATTGATTCTAGGCTTTGTGCTAAGACTTTGCAAATATTGTTTTATTTAAATCCTCCAAACTCCATGTGGTATGTACCATTAATAGTTGTAGCTACCAAATAAATATGTGAGGCTTGGAGAATAGAAGTAATTTTTTTCTACTGGCAAAGCTAATATTTAATTCCAGGCAGCCTATCTCTTGCATGAACTTTAAATCACCCAACAGATCATATCAGTCTCCTACTACCACTTAGCTATGCATTATCATAATAGTGCAGTGATATATATTTTATATAAACCTCACCTTTAAGCCCTCATACTCTCTCTGGAGGGGGTATACTGCTTTATAAATATTTCTGAAGAATGAATAAAATATTGCAATTAGCCATATATACGTATTTTTTAAATCACATGTATATAAATTAAATTATATTTTCATCCCTGGCTTCTTTCTTGAACTTCATTTCTAAGTTTTTGGAATCGCTCTGGCCTTGTCTTTTGATTAAAGTAAGTACATGTCTTGTACTTCTGTAATTGGTCCCTCACCACCACTTTCTCTCTCTGCTTCTAGTGCATGGCAGCTTTCTCATGCCTGAGTTCCTAGGTGGTTACCTTTCTCACATACCTGATCTTCCGGAATTATGGTCTGTTTGGTAATTTAATCCTGAGATACCAAAGCATCTTCATAGCTGAATCATTATACCTTGCATTTAAACCTGGATGAGAACAACTTGCAGGGTTTCTGGACTCTGCTCGCGTGGGATATGTGATAACTACATGCTTTGATCTCTGTTTAGTGCCCACTTAATGTCTTGTTGATTGAAGACAATCCTAATGTTTATTTTTCCAGTCTACCCAATCTCCTTTTTTCCAGTACAGTCAATTCCTTCTACTATGTGCCCAAGTCTAGGATGTGACATGCCCAGGTACCACGTAACTTGGAAAAAAATTTTCTGCTCTAGAGTTTGAGTAAAAATTATATACCTTTTAGTCTAGATTCTTTTCTTTTTCTTTTTTTTAAAATGATTATTTATTTTTGCAAGAGAGAGACAGAGCATGAATGGGGGTGGGGCAGAGAGAGAGAGAGATGGAGACACAGAATTTGAAGCAGGCTCTAGGCTCCTGGCTGTCAGCATAGACCTCAGTGCAGGGCTCGAACTGAAAAACCATGAGATCATGACCTGAGCTGAAGTCAGATGCTTAACCAACTGAGCCACCCAGGCGCCCCATATTCTAGCTTCTATTCTTACTCATGCCAATGCTGTATGTACTTAGACTGGATTTATGTACTTAGACTACAGCATCATCTAAAATATGCTATTTCTTTATTGTAAAATGCATCAATGGGACTCCTGGGTGGCTCAGTCGGTTAAGTGTTTGACTTTCACTCTGGTCATGATCTCAGATTTGTGGGTTCAAGACTTGCATCAGTCTTGGTACTGACAGTTCAGAGCCTGGAGCCTGAGTCAGATTCTGTGCCTCTGTCTCTCTCTGGCCTTCCCCTGCTCACGCTCTGCCTCTCTCCCTCCCTCTCTCTTCCCCCTTCCTCAATCTCAGAAATGAATAAACATTTTAAAAAATTTAAAAATGTGTCAGTTATACTTTGTTACATATAGGTTTCTTTATTCCTAGACCTGTTGTTTATAGCTCTTGTAATGTGTTTTCCCTACTTTTCAAATTTACAGACTCTTTAGTATTTTATTCCTACTGCAGCCAAATTTGTCTAACAGCTCCCAAATGCATACATATGCATATATGCCTAAACACCTTCAAACCTTGCTCAAGTCTTGATTCATCTGTGAAGTCTCTTTTTTAGCTCCACCTGTTTCTAGTGACCTTACCTTCTGGGTGTCTAAAATACCATTATCTAAATCCGGTGGGGAACTGTCATTTGGTACT
This sequence comes from Hyaena hyaena, assembly GCF_003009895.1. Lineage (NCBI taxonomy): Eukaryota > Metazoa > Chordata > Mammalia > Carnivora > Hyaenidae > Hyaena > Hyaena hyaena. The sequence goes on from NW_024081546.1 coordinate 160,838, forward strand.
TTATATTTATATGCTTTACCTAAACTAGATTTTAAAGTCAGTACATAAAACATGATTGTGAAGAACCATGAAAATTAACTTTTTAAGTTAGAAAAAAAGAGAGAAATAAAACAGTTAAAATTACTGATAGAAATAACGTAATGGGTTATTTGTAAATGGGTGGATAGCATAATAATAGTTCTCCCAGAAGACATTGAAAAAAATAATACAGTGTAAATACAGTATTTGAGAGGTGATTCGTGAACACTGGTGGGAGCCTGGGGAAATGACAGAGAAAAAGGAAAGAACCACAATACAGGATGCTAGCAGGTACCACTGTGAGCAAAGAAAGCTCCAGTCGGCTGAAGGATTTTAGAAGGAATTAAAACACAGGTCCAAGACTTATCAATGAGAAGAATAAGGATTTTCTATCAACTCGTGTCTGTCATTAGTTGAAGGCAGTTTTCAAAAGGCATGAACTCCCCAACACTTTCAGCCTGAACTTTTCTTTCAGTGTGCATGGGCAGAGAGCACTTTGGAGGACATGAAAGGTCCTTGTGTAAAAAGTTGGGGGGCCTGGCAGTCAGAATTTGGGGTCACCGTCATGGAAATTATGAGTGCCAAAAGGAGGGGAGCCTGGGTCCCAGCCTCGCGTTGAGCTCTGTGCTGACAGCTCAGAACCTGAAGCCTGCTTCAGGATCTGTATCCCCCTCGCTCTCTGCCCCTTCCCCGCTCACATTCAGCCTCACACACTCTCTCTCTCTCTCTCTCAAAAGTAAATTAAAAATTTTTAAAAATTAAAAAATAAGTGCCAAAAGGATATGGGTGGATACTAATGGCATTTACTATTGAGGATGAAGAAACTTAGGAATGCTGATGTTAGGTTACATGGATTTGTTGAAGCCAGGAGAAATATATATGGGATGTAAATGCAATGATAAAAACAATAATGCTAACCGTTTTCAAGTACTCTCTTTGATGAAAGACCTCGTTACCATATAAATAATTTTGGGAAACCAGATATAACCAGGTATAAAATTGCAAATTATGTTATTGTGTTTCATTTCTTCATGTAAGCCGGTCCTCTATTGTAATGGCCTGCAAAGTGTGTTACTGGGTTACCATAATGAAAGGAGCTAGAGTTAGAGTTTAAATCACCAAGACTCATAACACTTCTTAGGTCAGCTGAAATTTCAATTTACGCTCTGTCACAGGTTTCTTATCTCACAAAGCTGTGAACAATTTGTGGACCAGCCACTTTGAAAAGTGTAAACTCCTGAAACTATTTTGAACCACTGTTTAATTGTATACCTTTAAAAATATGCCGACAATGGGGCGCCTGGGTGGCTTAGCCGGTTAAGCGTCCGACTTTCGCTTAGGTCATGATCTCGCGGTTCGTGGGTTCAAGCCCTGGGTCGGGCTCTGTGCTGACTGCCGGCTCAGAGCCTGGAGCCTGTTTCAGAGTCTGTATCTCCCTCTCTCTCTGACCCTCCCCTGCTCACGCTGTCTCTCTCTCTCTCCTAGAAATAAATAAAAATATTTTAAAAAATAAATAAATAAAAATAAAAATATGCCGACATCTATTGCTTTGCTTACATATTCAACAAGCAACCCTTGAGTTATAATTCACTCTTCCAGGTAAACTCTTCAATAGAGAAAACAGGATGGGCCAAATGAGTTAAATTTTATGGTTAATTTATTGGTTATATTTTTTGCTCTAGATTAATAAATTGTCCCTCTGATTTGTACACCAAAACCATTTAAATTTTATTAGTAGATCAGACTCCCAAAAGCCTTCTTATCTCCAAGTGGGTTGATAAAATTAAACTTCTGGATTCCCAAAATTTATTACCAGATCCTGAAATATGGCTGCCAGCTTGTGAAACTGTCTGGAAGGTCAGTGTGCCTCCACATGTGATAGTTCTTACTCATCCTCTGCAACCGTAATGGTTCCTAAATGACAGTGGGGGGATGTATTCTTTTTTTTTTTAATTTTTTTTAATGTTTTTATTTTATTTCTAGGAGAGAGAGAGAGACAGCGTGAGCAGGGGAGGGTCAGAGAGAGAGGGAGTCACAGACTGAAGCAGGCTCCAGGCTCTGAGCTGGCAGTCAGCACAGAGCCCGACGCGGGGCTCGAACCCACGAACTGCGAGATCACGACCTAAGCGAAAGTCGGACGCTTAACCGACTAAGCCACCCAGGCGCCCCTGTATTCTTTTTTTTCTACTTCTAGACTCCAGCTTATTATAGGGATTCATAGAAGTTTATTGATTATGGTTATATGTCATCAAAATACTTGAGTAAGTTGTCTAAGACTATTAATTATCGAGTAAGGAAAGTGATATCTGCAGAACGGACATTAGCTCACCAAGATAATTTGGTTAGTTATAGAAGGTAGAGCCAAGATTTCTTAAACCTCATTCCAATGCTTTACCCTCTTTCTCAAACTAAATGTTCCAGAAAAAAATATATGACCTTTTTAATACTGTTTTATTTATTTATTTAAAAAGAATTTTCTTGTTTATTTGTTTGTGAGAGACAGACCATGAGCAGGAGAAGGCCAGAGAGGGAGACGCAAAATCCGAAGCAGGCTCCAGGCTCTGAGCCGTCAGCACAGAGCCCAGTGAGACTCTCAAACCCACAAACCATGAGATCATGACCTGAACCAGTTAGACGCTTAACTGACTGAGCCACCCAGGCACCCCTTTTTAATACTGTTTTAAACTTTTGCATAATGAGTGATAATATAGATGCATGGACAAATATAAAAATTATATTTTTAGATACAATCTTTAGAACATTTAGTTTTATGCTAATTAAAACCAAATACATTTATCTTTCTGAGAGCTAATTCACTATCTATGAGTCAGACACTAGGGATGATATAATCATAACTGGCCCCATGACTGAAAGACTAAGTAAGAAACAAAACAAAACAAAACTAATTTAAATATACATAGGGATTAGGCTCTTATTTCTCTAACCAGAAATAAGCTGAAAAAGTTGTCCTATTTAATATGTCAACCTTAATGAATAAACATTCAGCAAACTTTCATACAAAATTCAAAAATAGCACCTCTTTTTTCAGGAATAAGCTCTATTTAACAAGATATATCATTGAGTAATAAACTTTTATAAGTATTGAAATGATCATTTTAATTATTCTCTTCGATATGGAAGAAAGAAATAAGTCTAGTGCGCATTATACATTCCTAATTTGTATTTATTCTAAATATACTTGAAAATTCAGGTTTGGAATTCATAGGACAATTCATCCAGATGATAGACTCTTTTTGTAGAACATGGAAATAGAGAATATGGAAATGTGTTGAGAATATGGAAAGGTAGTTTAGAGTTCTAGAAAAATGACCGGGTCTCTATTTCCTAATTTAGAAAATAAAGAGCTGAGCAAAATGACACTATCTTCCTAGCTCTAAAGTGCCATAATTCAGATTGAGTCTTCATTGATGTGGATATGACTATCAAGAGAGGGAATGGGAAGTGGGAAAAAAAAATAATCTTATAGAGTTCTGTGATAAGTTCTATGATGCAAAGCTAATGGGATATGTGCTAATGGATGAACACTCAGTAATGCAAAGATGTCAAACTGGTGAAACTAAGTGTGTGTAACATCTGTCCTCAATAATGGGAATCATTGAGTAATACCATGCTCAACAAGACATATAGTGTACCAGTGTGTGGTTATTTCATTTGAAGAACATTTCCAACTGAAAGCTTTAGCTCAATGAGAATAGGAAAACGGATAATTGGTCATCATAAGGAACCATCTAAACTCACTGGGTAAGAAAAAAAAAATGACAGTTTTCTGTGCTATGCTACTTAGCACATGTTTGCCACTCCTTGCTATCACTTATTTGATGTCTGACTTGATTGATGCATCTATTCTCAACTTCTAAGTTTTTTTTGAGTAGATTAGAAATTCTCTGAGAAAGGAGGGCATGTTTTACTTATCTTCACACACTGCGGTATTTCTCACAGGGTTGATGCTCAAGATATTTATGTAAATAAAATATTATGAGCCTCCAAAAGCCACTTTGGGGCCACTATTATTATCAGTTATGGGTTAAAAAAACTTGGGGAAAGAAACACATAAAACCATGTGAAACAGAGACTGAGTTTTCTCATAAGACTTTCCCACTGCATCAGTTACGGACATGGTATAGAAGTGACATTGAACTTTCCAGGAATATGACAACGAATGTCTAGGTAACTCCAAGTGATTGGGTCTATAGCAGTTCGAACAAATGAGGCAACCTTGAGTGTAGAGGGCATGAAAAGAGAGCAGAAAATAAAATAAGTAAATAAATAAATAAATAATCCAAGGAAGACACCCAGGTCCATGAGAATTTTTTGGGAAAAAAAAATTGTCCACTCCTGATCTTTAATAAACAAGAAAAGCTTTTTTTTTCATTTTTAAGCCACTAGCTAGTTGTGTCTCTAATACTCACAGCTTTCTCTGTTCCTGAGTGAAGCACCAAGCACATCAAATATTTAAAGTCAAGGTAAACTTGTCTGAGCATTGCACATTTTCTGATTTCTGAGTAATCCAGATGAATCACTGGTATATTGATGAAAAATATAGCTTATATTGGTTCACTATCCTTCAATTTTGACATCATGTCATTAGACATTAACTTTGGTTGTATCACTAACTCCTGTTTGGCATAGATCAAGCTTCTAACACCTACTGTCTCACTCAGTTCACTAATCTGTAAATCAACAAACAAATATAGAACTCATGCTCTGAATAGAAGAATAGAGGATATAGAGTATAAAGCTCTACAATGTTACTTGATATATACTGAGTGAATCAACATGCAGCAACTAGTATTATGCAGTTTTCCTGGTACGTCTGAACATGTTATATACACAGGTGATATACACATGGAATGTGTACTCATCACATTTCTTTGGTTTTTAAACATTATAACATAGCAACCACTATAAAATTTAAAGCATATTGGCTTATGGTTAGTTTATTATGATATCACAATCTCTTTTTTTTGAAATGTGCTTTTTTTTCTTCACATGAAATATAATGTCTCCACAGAATTTATCAATTTAGTGTTTAAGTAGGTTAAAATAGTTCAGTATGAAATAGGTGATTCAGGTAACTCGTATCATCAATCACAAAATTTAGGAAGCTTCTGACTTCCTATACTGGCTGTTGTCTTCATGAAATGTAAATGTCAAAATCAAGGAAGTTGTTAATGTAATTGAGAAAAATTCTTCAGAGAATAGAAACAAAAATACTTTCATTCCACACTATTTATTAAAACAAACTTTTGACTCTCTGATATTAACACATTGGACTTTATTTCCACAATGTTGGAGATTTAAAGATCCTGATTATATAAAGAAAAAATAAGAAATATTTTTTAAAAAGTTTTAAGTGTACTGGAAATAGTACATAATATTGGAGAAAGCAGTATCTATGGTTTCAAAGGTACAAAATCTGATGGATTAAACAATAAAGGAAGCATGCAGTATAGAAAAGTGGACCCTGGAGTTTAAGAAGAGAAGGACAGATAGAGCTTCAATAAATAGAAGGGGGAAAAAAAGTATTATTTGGAAACTATCATAATAAAGTCAAGATATTAAAAAGAAGAATGAAGGCAGGTAAGCTAAGAAGAAAAGAGCAAAAGTATCAGGGAAGGTGATGATAATCATGAGAAGTAAGGAACAACCCCAAACATTAGCAAAGTAGGGGAAGATCTTTAGAGAGAAAAATGTTTTACAGGCTGCAACTTAATACTTAAATGGACTGTCTGGATACATATCAAAGCATGTATCCAATTTACACATACATGTATCTGGTGAACTGATCTATATAATTGGCTAAGTATTCTTATTTTTTTCTTAAAAATCATAGCTTAAGATAACATAAGGAACATGTTATTAACCTATATAGAAAAATCAAAAGAGCACCAAATAAAATATGTCTAATGGAAATAATTTATTGTAGTTTTTTCATACAAGCAGGATGAGCCCCTCACCCCAAATTTGGTTTGAATGTCAAGGCTGACGATGCCACACAGGCACCAAGAGGGGAAGAAAGGACTTCTTACTCATTCACATGTTGTTACTTTCTGGGGAGAGTCAAGCAAGCCATCAAGAAGGCCCATAAGTAATTTGAGAAAACGAAGGAGAGACTGCCTTTGGAGTTTGATTGTGATTGCTTGGAGGTGCAGTTGAAGGTTGTACAGTTTGTATGGCTTGAACTTTCAACCCACACCAAAGGGGGAGGCCTGTGGGCTTCCTCACGAGCTTGCCTGGTATGGAGAGAGACGGGGGAGAAGGAGGAGTCAAGCTTGAAATCTGTCAACAGTCAAACATTAAAAATGGAGCCTGTGCCTTTATCAAAGGGTATTACATTAACAACAGATCGATGGGAAGTTAAAGCTTTCTGGGAATTTTTGAAATAATTTGAAATCCATTATTACTGCTTAAATATGCATGTTTTTGAATATATAACAATTAGGAACACTGACTCTATAGATATATATAATTAATTAATACATTTTCTCCCCTGGTATAATATTGGGGATAAAATATACTCTTAACAGTACAATAACTTACTCTTCTTGCAATTTGAAAAAAGGGAAGGTGACCTCCAAAACAGGAGAACATCAGAGCCTTTATGGAGGTGGTGGTATTTTTCTTAATACGCCCTCAAAATGATTACAGTGTATCTCCAAAGAGAAATGACACCTCTCCTCCTCCCTTTAGGGTTTGAGAAAGCTACTATTCATAAATATAATCATCTGAACAAAACCCCAAATTGGTTCTCTGAATTAAGGTCATAACTTCAGTAACCCATTTCTTTCCTCTGTGGAAGCTTTACATGTATGTATGTATGTTATACCATTACCAAAAATGTGCTCCACACACGATTTCTAGGTTTTTGTTTTTATCTTTGTTTTTGTTTTCTTCCCAGGAGGAAAGGTAAAGAACCTTTGTACTTTATTTTAGACTCCTAGGCAGCCCGTTCTTCTTTCTCTATTTTCCATGGATCCAAGGGCAATTCTTATTTGTTGACAACTCTCAGATGCGATTTTTTGTGACTACACGGAGGCTCTGGGTTGAAAGCTGGAACAACGGGGTACTAGTTAGTGCTCATTTTCTTTTTCTTTGATTGCATAGGGCTTTGCTATAGTTAGTCATAACTATCTACAGGAATTGATTGACTTGGCAAGCTATCGCTCGGCAGTAGGGTCAGTGTTTGGCTTCCTTGTTAACCTTACCTTGCTTGTCTGGCTTTTGATCCTGACACTTGAGAACTATGTACAATAAGTTTTCATTCTTTCTAAAACTTTGTTTGCAGTGCAAAATCCTCAGGAGATGAAAACTCCCTGCATGGTCCACTGCCCTACCTATTCCTGGTCTGAGCTGTTCACTCATGTCCAACCCTGTCCTGCCTCAAAAAGCTCTCTGGTTCCTCTGCCTTAGGGACAGAGATTACTTTTCCTTTTCTCTGCTCTTTGCTGCCCTCATCTGACTAAGATTGTCCAGTTAGAAACTTTTGAAAATAGAATGCTTGGATGCTGAGATGTAATGGCCTGAGAAATTAAAATACATTTCTTTTCAGGGAGTAACGCAAGAGAAAAATATACACAGACTAAGAAGAAAAAAAAGTCAATCTTATAGTTGTAAATCACTACTAACGGATGCAGGTCAAATTCCAAGAGAATAGATCAACGCTAGTTTGTGCAGATCTTACGAGACCACATTGTTGGCAGAGAATACTATATGCCTCCCTCCGTGCCGTAACTTCAAAAGCCGTGTAACCGGACTTATTATTTTCAAGTATACTTTGGTGCATATTTGTTCTGTGTGTTCCTTCTTGGTGTTTTAGAAGAACAATTTTAAGCCTATATTGTGAAAAGAAAAGAGAAATTATTAACAATCCATTATACAGAGAAAATATTTATTTACATTTTTTCATGGTCCTCTCAGACTTCAGCCATCAACATACCAATTATGTATAAAATGTCATATGCATGCATTATAGATTGTATTACTGCATAACTTTGAAAGTGAGGAGGTGCTGGAATTTTATTTCCATGCATTTTTGTCTAAATTCAGACCATTTATATGCTTAGATTGAGATTCAAGCTATCGATTATTCACACTTACATACAAATGCATTACATAGTTTGGATGACTAGAATTCCACAATCCTGCTTTATCTGTACAGAGTGTTAAGAACATATGAGTTGGGGAACTGCTAAATCTGAATATCAAATGACTTTCCCAGTTAAAAAGCTCACTATCTTGATGAAGGAGAGCAGGGACAATATGGGTCCTAGTAGGACTCCACAGAAGAGTGCTAATTAGTCCGTGACAAAGTCACTGATGCTTCCAAGACTAACATTAGTGTCCAAGGGCAGATAAAGATAATTCCAGGGGCGCCTGGGTGGCTCAGTCGGTTAAGTGTCCGACTTCAGCTCAAGTCATGATCTCATGGTTTGTGGACTCGAGCCCCACATCGGGCTCTGTGCTGACAGCTAGCTCGGAGCCTGGAGCCTGCTTTGGATTCTGTGTCTCCTTCTCTCTCTGACCCTCCCCTGCTCATGCTGTCTCTCTCTCTCAAAAATAAATAAAATGTTTAAAAAAGATAATTCCAGCATGACTCACTTTGTAGATTTTATAAATAGACATTGATATTCAACAGATTACTTAGTAATATACAAACAGTTAATATTTTGTAATTTTCTTTTATTATACTCCAAAAAAGTATTCTATATCAGCCCTGTACTGTCACTAAGACCTCATTATATGTGAATCAGAGCATGAAAAATAACCATTTTCAAACTCACTAGTCTATGAAAAAATAAAGAATACTATCGCTTTTAGTATGTGTCAGTTTTACAGAGAGACTCTGGACCAGAACTTCCCCCTCTTATTTCAACAGATGATGGCTTTGTACCACTTGTTTCGAAACATGTTTGAAGTTCACGATATTGGCAGATGCCCTCACTCAGGTGGTTGCGTTACCCGACTGTAAAATCGTCAGTCTGTGCAAAATTAGAAAACACGTTATGACATCTCTTACTGCCCAGGATCAGTGCGAAGGTGCCAGTGCATTATTAGCAGAGAACGATGCACGCCAGCGCCTACAAAAGCCCAATTGTCAAGGCAAGAGCCTGCATCTGTTCATTTGAAGCCGTGGTTCCTGCCTCTCCAATTATTCACAGAAACTTGACCAAGTTCCATTTTACACACTGAAATTTATACCTGGCTCCATTTCTTCTTTCAAACCAATGGTTCCCAGCATGGCGAAGGTACCACAGATTTAACCCAAATGACGATACCTGTCACACACAATTTAAGTAGGGCAAGGGCTCTGAGGAGGAGGAGGCATTATCTTTCTGCAGAATCTTTCAGGCTTGCACTGGTTTACAATCAGTTCTCAAACACATAGCCCAAATCTTAAAATGCAAAAACCCAAGTATACAACCTTGACTACAGTTAATGGCTTGTTCATTTTCTAATTCACCTGTCTACATCTGCAAGGACTTATGAATTCCTTTAGGACCCAATATGCACCTTTGGCCTGATAATATGTACTATTTACCTACTTCCCTATGAAGGCATTTGTGTCCACAGCCTTGGTCACCTACATTTCACTGCATTTAAGGAGAGGAATGCTTATAATAACTTCCTGTTTAAGTAGAAACTATGTGAGGAAAACGCTTATGCCTTCAATTTATTTTTAAAAGGTTTCTAACAAACTTTCAATTAATGTGATAACCAAGAAATTGATTACATATACTTTGATTAGGAAAGTGAGGGGCGGCTAGGTGACTCAGTTGGTTAAGCATCCAACTTTAGCTCGGGCATGACCTCGCCATTCTCCTGAGTTCCAGCCCCTCTTCAGGCTCTGTGCTGACAGCTCAGAGCCTGGAACCTACTTTGGATGCTGTGTCTCCCTCTCTCTCTGCTCCTTCCCCCACTCACACTCTCAGTCTCTCTCTCAAAAATAAATAAATATTAAAAAATAAGAAGAAAGATTAAGAAACTGTTATCCAGAGATAATGTGATCTTGTTAATCTTACACAATTTGTTAGTTTAGCCAGCACTGAAACCCAGATTCCTTGACATGGGACCAGTTTTCTTTTCAGTATAATATGCTTCTTAGCAAGTCAGAGAATATCTGCTCCCTATATGTAAACAATCGTCAAATATCTCTTATTTTTATGCACTTTAAATTGAACGTATCTGTTTTATCTAAGGTAAAGTACATACATTTTGTGGAAGGTATTATTTAAAGAGATTTATCAGTCTCATGTTTTTATTCATCATTTTAGAACTACAGATTTGACACTTTAATGTCCCAGGTAAATCTACTATGTATAATAAAAATTAACATTAAACATGAATGCAAGATACATTCCTAATATATAAAGAACCCATTTTTTAATGTGAAAATCAAATAAATTGTATTAAATGCTCTAGGAAGAGCTAACTGATGTTTTCCAGTCAGTTTCAAAGAAATGTCATAATACCCCCCCAAAACTCCTTCTTTCAGCATTTGAAGTGATGTTTTAGAGGAAGATTCACCCAGCTCTCTATAATACCTGTCAATTAGCATGGAAATTAAAGAACAAAGAAGAGTGCTGTCTGGGGCTGATCATAACAGTAACCAACTGATTCTCTTTCAAATCAAGGGAAAATATGCTTGCAGTAAAATCACGATTGCACTGTTTAAAACCCTTGTTAAGTTTTCTTTTTAAATGTTGATCAAATTGTTTGCTTTAGACGAGATACAGGCCCTTGGAGAAAAGGATTTCTCAGAGAGGCTCAGAATTTTGTATCTCAACCTTTTCTTCTGAAATCGACAGAGAAGATTCTCATTGATTAATGAAACAATTAAATTCAAATTTTAGTTCTCAAAAGACTCAACTGTAGAGATCAAAAGGAAGGAGAAAAGCTTAGCTTAAATTACAAAAGTTGCTGTAAAACTTTTCAGACTGGTAGAACAAAACAGAACAACAACAACAACAAAAACCCCCACAAAACCCCAGAAAACACATGGGATTTCACATACTCAGCTTCTCTGTATTTCACCGTCTTTTCTTTCAATGATTGCAATTTCTGAAAAAATATATATAATGTAAGAAAACAAAAATTCAAAAGATATATCAAGAAAATTTCTTTTATTAGAGGGATTTAAAAACATTTTAATGTTCATTCATTTTTTGAAAGACAGAGAGAGACAAAGTGTGAGTGGGGGACGAGCAGAGAGAGAGGAAAACACAGAATCCAAAGACAGGCTCCAGGCTCTGAGCTAGCTGTCAGCACAGAGCCCGACGTGGGGCTTGAACTCACAAACTACGAGATCAGGACCTGAGCTGAAGTCAGACACTTAACCCACTGAGCCACCCAGGCACCCCTAGAGGGATTTTTTTAAGTCGTATGGAAAAAAAAACCTGTTGAAACTAAAAAATCTGTCTTGTCTATTGTCAGATAAAAACACACACCCAAAATTTCATCGCTTACAACAAGAAAGAACATGTGATTTCTCACAAGTTGGTGGGCTGTCTATGCCATTCTTCTGTTATTACCTAAGTTCATCGATGTGGTTGCATTCAGTTATATGTCAACTGAGAGCTGGCTCACCTGGGGAAGCTGAGATAGTGTGAATGGGAAAAGATAGGATAAAATAGGGAGAGAGGAAAAGGTTAGCACCTGAGGTCCCTGGGTGGGAAAACACATATTTTGGAACAATGCTGGGAGAGTCTCACCACAGCAATCACCCTTGGGTATAAGGTTCCTCTTAAGAATGTAACAGACACCACCTACTCGCCCTCAGGTTCTCCTCAGGAATGTGACTGGCAAAACATCTAAATAAAAAAGGTAAACCATTAAAGTTACATTATACAAAGGACAGTATGACCAGTCTGACTCCTCACACAATGGAGTCAAACCAGGAATGGAGTTATTCAGCCAGTAAGGGTAGAAGGGACGATCAGGAAGGGTAGGGGGCTGACCAGAACCTTATAAACAAAGACCCTTGCCAAAACTTGTGGGTACTCAACTCTGAATGCCCCCTCTCTGTGAAAAGAATTTTCATACTATTCTTTCTGATCTTATACTCTAATAAACATTTTCTGCTGCTCATTTTGTATGTCTCTTCATTTTTGAAGTGGTGAGATAATGAATCCCAGGTATTGAGGTCAAAAATCCTTCAACAATAGCTTTCACCCTCTTTTCTTTTTCCTCCATCATTCCTTCCTTCCTTCCTTCCTTTTTCTTTCTTTCTTTCTTTCTTTCTTTCTTTCTTTCTTTCTTTCTTTCTTTCTTTCTTTCATTCTTTCTTTCTTTCATGTGTGTATTTCCATTTTTCCTTGGTCCCAGAAATTATGTAGCCAGTCTACATAATTAGAAACAGGGGAAGAAGCAAGGAGGCTAATCTGACTATGAGGTGATGATGAGTCTGAACAGTATGGTAGCAGAAAAGGTAGTGCCAAGTAAAATAGATTTTGAATATATTTTAACTATTGATTCAAGAAGAATTTCTCATGTATACATTACATGTATATGTAATACGTGAGAGAAGGGGAAAGGCTTCAATGCCACGTTTTAACACTATCCATATTTACATCTGTCCTCAAAATAAAGGTTTAACATGATGGAATTCAAAAAGGCAATGTAGAGGGCCTGGGTGACTCAGTCATTAAGCGTCTGACTCTTGATTTTGGCTCAGGTCATGATCTCATGGCTGTAAGATCTAGCCTAAGCATCCAGTTCAGTGCTGGGCATGGAGCCTCCTTAAGATTCTCCCTCTCCTTCTCCAGCTCTCTCTGTCTAAAAGAAACACACACACACACACACACACACACACACACCAGAGAATAATGTATTCAGTGTCATAGCCAAAGTTCGTTCCACCTGTTGATCACTAATACCAATGTAATAGTGTCGAGACTACTTATAAGAATGAATTACTTAGTCTCCCCATACCTCGATTGCCTCATCTATGAATTTGTAATAAGGTGTTTTGTTGTAATATCTAAAGAAATTAGGTACTTGTACAATACCATAAACAAATAAAATTGTTATTCTCTTGATCTTATAATTTTATAACAACAATTTATTTACCTTACTTCAAATGAGTGAGCAACATTAAGGTTCTTTTCTATTTAAAATTATTGCTTCATTTGTTTGCTATATCTCAATAATAGGAACTGGGTTCCCACCACCCTGCCAATTGCTTCTGGATTGACATTTGTCTTTATCAACCCATTTAGCCTTTGTTATTGAAATGAGAAAGAAAATTAACTAGTGTTCATTATTTATCGAATAAGTAATATATATTTTACTGGCCTACTTGCTGTGGTGATATGAAATCAGTCTCTGAGATTCCCAGTATAATAGGTTCTAATTATTTGCTTTCTAAATTCAGTTCCCTGTAAAGAACAGGCGATTATGTCAAAGTACACTTATTTCTCTTCTTGTAACTCATGTTTCTTTTATTAGATACCTTGCTCCACCTTCACTGGACTTTGAATCTCCTCTCTTTGAAGTGCACTCTGACATTCTAATCCCTAATGGCCTATATATATCTGGACTGCAGCTTCTCTTAAAGCCTCAGACATAGAAGATGGAGATTTGGAAATATCCAGTTCCTACACCCTTAGAGAATAACTATCTTTCCCCAAGAGAAGAAATACCATTAATTCAAAGTATGTTTTATATTGTTAAATGTCATGCTACCGTTTAAAAGGAACTTTATGCTCAGTTTTAATCAACAGTAGAATTACTGAGTAGTTAACAATTAGTTTGTCTATAATTATTATCTGCCAGATTATTTCGAACAGGGTCAAATGGTATGATTTTTGAAACATTGACTTATTTCCTTCTTAAATTTTTTAAAATCCTACTTCAATCTTTCTCTTTCTCTTAAAACCAGACAGAAGATTCATGCAGTTGAGAACGAAGGGAAAACATTCAAGATCTTGAAAGGATGTTCTGCAATTGTGATAAAATGTTATGGAATCTGACCAAGAATGCCTATGTTTTCCCTCGGCTTGACTACACGTTAGACCAATTTCTTCCTAACTTAACCCCAATCTTCCTTTTCTTAGAGGATTTTTAAAAATTTTTTAATGTTTATTTATTTTTGAGACAGAGAAACACATTGAGCGTGAGCAGGGGAGGGGAAGAGAGAGAGGGAGACACAGAATCTGAGGCAGGCTCCAGGCTCTGAGCCCTCAGCACAGAGTCCCATGTGGGGGTTGAACTCGCCAACTGTGAGATCACAACCTGAGCTGAAGTCAGAGGTATAACCAACTGAACCACCCAGGTGCCCCTAGAGGATTTATTTAAGAAAATTTGCGATTTAAAATTCTTTCTCTGCCACTTTGAGGCTTAAATCTGCTCCCCGGTCTTTGGCCAGTTTTTATAACCCAAAAATGGCTTTCTCAAGAATCTGGAAGCCATACCTTTGAAATATAATCAGTAAGAAAGAGAGCGCCTCTATCCTCCAGTCTCCATGGAAGGCTAGGAGCCTAACTTGGATTGAGCATCATTAGCAAACACCGATGGCCAAATTTCACTGATCAACCTTCCTGCTAGCATCCTCTAACACTCTTTGAGTAAATCATCCCAGGCTTAAAGCTGGCCCACCTTCTGTATCATTGGAATCAAGTTGTCTTGACCTTCATTCCACTGTGTTGAATAGTCTTTCTCATCTGTTTAACTTGCCCCAATCAGTTTTTCTGGAGCCTATCTCAGGAACCTTCTGAGTTTACAAACAATGACAAAAGTCAGGGTCAAGAACCCACTGACTTAGATGGTTGAAAATAAAAAATAATAAAATAATGGTCAAAGAAATTGTTTATGACTACATAGTTTATATTCAAATATTTGTCATATGAAACTTACAGAAAGATTTAATATGGTATGAAAGTAATGTGAAAAATATATTTCTTTATTAGACTGTTTCCCAGGAAAACAAAGAGTTTTAAGGTGTTATCCATAAAGAATTTTAAAAGTAATTTTCATAAGATATAGAAATGGCACAAAAACACCAGAATGTAAGCTCATTAGGACAGGGCCACTTAGGTTCTAATCATCACCCCCTAGGCATAGTTCCAAGACCAGTATGTAGAAAATAGTCAAAAAGCAGTTTTTGAAATGAATTAATAAGACCAATTTAGAAAAAGGGGGTATGGCAGGAGTGAGAGTAGCTAGGCAACAATTTAGGAGGGTCACAGGAGGATGATCTGGATGAATCTTAAGTAAGAACATGTCTTTAATATTCTTAGATTCTGGAACTTTTATTGTAAAATAAATCATACATGTCAAAAAATGCACAAAACAGAAATAAATGGTTTAAGTGGTTAAGAGAGGATACCTGTAGCCACCACCAAAACATACTTATGTATATATTTTCAAAGTTGCCCATAATATTAAATATATTCTAACTCACTTTCAGGAAAATAGGTGTGTTTTGTTAAAATTTATTTCATTTGTTTATTTTCAGAGGTGGGAGGCAGAGCCTGCCCGCACAGAGCTCAATGCAGGGTTCCAACCCATGAACCTTAAAATCATGACCTGACCCAAAATCAAAAGTCTGACACTTCATGGACTGAGCTACCCGGGCAGCCCAGAAAATAGGTGATTCTTTAGCACATACTAAACTTTAAGTTTATATCAAATGATACATGTTTGGTGCACCAAAAGATAAAATAGAGCAATAGATTGACATTGCAAAAGATCTAAGTCAGTTTAAATGAATACATTTGAGTCAATTAATCTCACATATTTTTCACTGAAACAACTCTCTGTAGTGAATATCTTTTTAAGGGAATAAACCTCATTAAGTAGCATTTTGGCAAAGACTATATATTTGAAATATTGTACATTAGTATTTTGTATAAATGAACATTTCCAATAACTACAGTTTATTGGAAATTGTTGACTTAGTTTTGGATAGCTCAAGAAAAGTTTATTACTCAAAGGTAACAGGAAGCTTGTAAATATCAAAGATTGGTTTGTGCTGAGTACACTCTCATTATGGAGGGTACAGTGTATTCTTATATTTATTGATATAATGCCTATTGGTCGATTACATACTAGAAAAAGGAGAGAAAGTTATACATTCAATTAATAAAAAATATTTAAAATAGCCAAAATATTTTATTTAAAGATATTTGCAGAAAAGTTCATGCACATAGTACAGTAAAGACATCAAGAGATATTGCCAATACTCTTCATGATACTGGCATTTATCCACAATTGTCAAATACAAAAAAGTAGATAATTTGCACCTGGCAAAGAAACCTCTCCTGTTGCTGTATCAGTAAGATTAGTAAACTGGAGCAGATTTGGGTGCTTTTTTTTTTTTTTAAAAAGTCCTCCTAATGTTTGTTGTGTATGTAAAACGCTTGAGATTCCCTTCCCTCGGACCCCCATTGATGTAACTGAATAAGATCTCTCTGGTAGCTGTTGGAGGCTGTGCTGATCAAAGGTCATTTTTTTTCCAAGGACACACACACACACGCGCACACACACACACATATACATTCACACATATATAGATGTTTCTGGTCACATTAATACCTTTAAATAAGGCACACATTTCAAATAATTAAGGAAGACATTGTCCTATACCTGCCACAGCAACAATAGGAATGAGATTTACATAACATTTCCCATGAATCAAATGGAAACTATAGCACATACACCAAGAGATTGGAAATGGAGTGAGGATGCACCTCATGCAGAGAAACTCCCTAATAAACCTCAGTGTGGGGACTCCCCTCTTAGGGGACTAGTTAGGTGGAAAATCACCTTAGCAACATGATGCAGGTGTTCTGTGCAAGGATTCCCTGTGACCCCCAGGGGTTTTGTGGAAACCCCTCTCCGGGAAGACCAGAAGGTGGATCAGCAGCATCTATAGAAGACAGAAACAATTGAAACTGTTTTCTAACTACCGATCTGAAAAAGAATGCTCGCTTGTTTCCTATGCTTTCTTTGCCCACATTTAAAACCTCTGAATCACTGGTAATAGCTCATAATTCCCAAATTCAGCAATCATACTGAACGCTCCCTGACTTTAGTTTGATGTATTTGGTGAAGTCAGCTTGAGAGTTTCTACAAATATTAATGTGACCAGGGGGACTTCTGGAAGCATATGAAATTATTGTTTATATAGTACATAAAGGATCACCTGCACACTGTGCATAGTTTAGGGAAACATACTGTATAAGAGGCACAGTGTTATGTCCTATATATTTCATTTCTGACTGCGTGAAAAGTGTCTCGTGCTGGAAAATCTGTTACAGTGTAATGCATAACCGTGAAGGCAAAGGAGCACTGAGATACATTTATTCCTACACCATCCAAGTGGAACCATCATAAGAAAGCTAGGGGTCCTAACCTTACACACAGTATAAATGATAAATGTACCGTAATGCTTCCTTCTTGTGTTTGTAGTGTCCCATGGCTTTGATATATATATTGGGTTATAGGACCCATATCATAAGATCGCTGACAAGACGTTTTGTATGGTAGTTTCAATTTTTATGACCTATAGAACCCTGATTTTAGATTTGTTCAGCACATCAGCATGTTAAGTAAAGAGGCCAGAATTACATTTTGTTACATTTCACTGAGCCGTGTATCATTTCAGAATGGCTTCATGTACACAGGCATGAAAAGAGTCCTGGCTTTAAATCTGTACTCATCAGACCTGAAAACAAAACAATTAAAATTAAATTATTCCCCCAGTGCCTTAAAACTAAGGGGATGATTAAAAATAGCTGTTTGTGAGGCAAGCAAAAGCGGGGAAATCTGTTTACTGCACCAGGAGAACCTCAAAGGAATTGTAGCATGCTGTGTGCCTGAAATGATGTGTTTGAGGGACTCGTTTTCAATCTCTTTAGTTAAGATGAGCAAACAAAAATGATAATAGAAAGAGGTTAAAGGAACATAGGTACTCAGGTGTATTTAGGGTTAGCACAGAGCGTGAAGCATTTGGTTCCCCCCCGCCCCATTCTTTCTGGAATGGTTTTGTGACTTACCTAAGGCACACTCCATGAAAACACTGTGACTGCCCATGGTGCCATCACACAAGTACACATACTCTACAATTCTACCCTTACTTATATCGTATAGATCTTCATGTGTGTGGACAGAACTTGTGAGACTCCTCTTGACCTGTCATCTCACTATCCAATATCCTTGGGGATGTCATTCATTGGGAAGACAATATCAGAACTTCTAGTGTTATTCTTATGTTTATTCTACAAAATATACAGGTAGGCTAAGAGATTCTTAGTGTACACATTATAGAATTATATTATTTAATGTTAACCAAATTAACCATTACAAAGGATTTAATACATTTCTGGAAAGTAAACATGCACCAAATACAATAAAATACAGCAAACACAAACGAGTGCACCATGAAAAGAGAAGAACAGAACCGAATGTAATTCTACTCCTATGGTCCTGGCCTAAACTTTTATTATACAGCCTCATTAAGTAGAACTTATGGTCAGTGAATCCTATCTTATACGAACTCAGGTAAAACATCTACAAATATCATTATTTAAAAAATGAAAATGTATCTGTTTTGACTAACAATGAAACTCACTCTAAGAGTACTTTGTACATATTCTATCCACACAAAGAGAGATTTCTAGTTTTGCTGACTTCTATCATAACAAGCGGTTAACGTTAGTCTTCTTTCTAGTGGGTATTTAAAAGAAAGACAGGAAGGAAGGAAGGAGTGAGGAAGAGAGAGAGACAAAGAGAAACAGAAAGAAAGAAAAGAAAGAAAGAAAGAAAGAAAGAAAGAAAGAAAGAAAGAAAGAAAGAAAG